>NC_084838.1:5376111-5409111 GCF_033115175.1 Lepus europaeus | reverse complement strand
CTGGGCTGGAACGAGGTGCAGTTGTGAAAGTGCGTGGCAGTCCGTGGACACGTGGCCTTGAGCCTGTGTACGAGCCCCGGAAAGTGGGGCCAGCACAGCTGCCCAGAGCCCATGGCCTCCCCCCTACTGGGGCTTCCCCAGGGTCACCCAGCCTCTCCCAGGTGCACCCCGGCGCCATCCCTGAGCAGGGAAGGTCAGAGAGCGGGTGACACGGGGCAGGGATGCTTGGAGAGGCTGAGGCTGCTGCCCTGCCCGGTGCCCCGACAGCGACGGCCCCAGCCCTGAGGGCGGAGCCGAGGACTGGGTTGGGCAGAGGCCGGAGGCCGGACCAGTGTTCCGCTCCTGACGGGGGTTCGGGCTCGGAGGCTACTTCCCATCCCCATCTCTCATGGCGCCCATAGCTCAGAGGGAGGTGAGAGTGGGGCCAGGGTCCAAACCCCAGACTGGCCACTGTCACCTGCGTGACCATGGAAGTGGAGCAGCTGGGACCCGAACCAGTGCCCACGTGGGATATGAATGCTGTGGGCGCTCCAGTGAGGAGGGCTGGGCGCGGCGCCGGCCACACCGGGGCGCAGGGTGGCTGTGTGAGTGCCACTGCTGATGCCGAGGCGGCGGTGGGGTGGGGAAGCCGGCTCTGCCTCTCCTGCCTCCCCAGCTCTGTCCCCGCTGCTTTGCTGTCCCGCCCCGCACCTTGTTCTCCTGGACCCTGGGTCCCTGCGTCCATGGGGGAGACCCGGATGGAGCTGCAGGCTCCTCACTTCCGCCTGGCCCAGCCTCAGCCGCTGCAGCCATTTGGGGAGTGAACCAGCGGATGGAAGACGTCTCTCTCTCTCCCTCTCTCTTTCTGTAACTCTGTCTTTTAAATAAATACATCTTTTAGAAATAATCATAATAACCAAATAACAGCTAGAACTCTGATTCCCCCACATGTTCATTTGAAAAGCAGAAGACAGAAGTCTGCTGGTTCCCTCCCCAAACGCCCACAACAGTGGACTGGGCCAGGCAGCAGCCGGGAGCCCGGAGCTCCCTCCCCGTCCGCCGCGCGGATGGCAGAACCCAGGAGCCTGAGCCCTCGCTGCTGTCTCGGGGTGCACGGTAGAGGAGGCTGGAGCCAAGCAGAGTGGGGGCTTGACCCCGCGCTCCGATGTGGCCTACGGGCACGCCCACCCCCCACCCCCGCCCCGCTTCTCCTCCACCCCTCATCCCCCACCCCCCATCCCCCATCCCCCATCGAAGGCTGCCTGGGCGCCTCTCTGGGAGGCTTCTGTGACCCACTTGGGCCTCCGACTCGGAGCTCGCCACCACCGGGAGGCACAGGGCCCCCAACAACCCACCCTCGCTCCCCCTCACCCCTGTCCACCGTCCACCTTGGCCTGGGCGGAGGAAGGCTGTGAGGGGGCCTGGGTTCCCAGGGGCTGCCGGCACCAGGGTGCCCCCCGCGCCACCCCTCAGGCTGTCTGCAGTGGGGAGCCGGCCTGGCAGGGGCTCTGGGCCGAGCTGGCTGGGCCCCTCTCCCCACGGCTCTCCCTGCATTCTGGCCTGGCCCCTGGACCCCTCGCGGCCAGGCAGCGGGAGGGCTCCCTGTCCTGCTGGCGGGGTGCGGTGATGCCCCCAGGCCCCGGGGGCTGAGCAGAGGGGCTCACTGAGCCCCCGCGAGGGAAGGAGGCTTGTCTGAGGGCCCTGGGGAACCCTGGTGCCGACACCAGGCCCAGGCTGTGTCACCCGGGGCGGGCCTGTCTGAGCCTCCAGGTGAGGTGACGATGGCTTGGGCCGCCTGGCCTCCTGGCTCCCCTGTGGTCAGGGCACGGGCACTGCGCCTTGGGCAAGGCCGGTTGTTGGCCCCTGGCTGTGGGCGGGGCACCGAGTCCCCTGCCCTGTTGTTGCTGGGAGATCCCTGGCGCCGCCCCTGGAGGTGGAGACTCAGGCCAGGGCCTTGGCAGCTCTGGGCCTCAGCCTGTCCAGCGGCAAAATGGAGAGGAGGGCCCCTGCGGCCAGGGGCTGCCGTGGGCTCGGGAGTAACCGGACTGCCGAGGCCGTCTGGTCGCTGAGCCAGCAGGGACAAAGTGCCCTGAGCCAGGGAGGCCCCTCCCGCGCCCTGTCCTGGGTCGGGCCTCCCCATCCCCACCCCGCTGTGTGGGTGGGATCCAGAGCTCCGCCCCCTTCGGGGAGGGGGCCGGGGGCTGTCCATTCTCCAGGCGTGTTTTCTGGCAGCTCTGAAAATTAATTGGCCTTTATGTGGCACGGCATTTATTTTAATTAGCAGGAAATTGACCAATTTCTTAATAAGGGGCTTTGTGGAGGTTCCATATTTGGGGCTGGTGATGTGTGCATAGTGCGTTGTGACCAAGCGAGGAAGACACCCGCCATCCGGGCCCCGCACAGCTCCGGCCTCGTTGGCTGTGAGGGCCGGAGGGGAGGGGTCTCGGTCAGGGACCCACGGAGGTGGGGGGGTGATGGAGGTGCTGGGGGATGATGGGCACAGTGAGGTGGGGTGCTGGGTGCTGGGTGATGATGGGCACAGTGAGGTGGGGTGCTGGGTGCTGGGTGATGATGGGCTCAGTGAGGTGGGTGCTGGGGGATGATGGGCACAGTGAGGTGGGGTGCTGGGTGCTGGGTGATGATGGGCTCAGTGAGGTGGGGTGCTGGGTGCTGGGTGATGATGGGCTCAGTGAGGTGGGTGCTGGGGGATGATGGGCACAGTGAGGTGGGGTGCTGGGTGCTGGGTGATGATGGGCTCAGTGAGGTGGGGTGCTTGGTGCTGGGTGATGATGGGCACAGTGAGGTGTGGTGGGGGTGGGTGGGTGATGGGGGGTGCTGAGTGATGATGGGCGCAGTGAGGTGGGGTGCTGGGTGCTGGGTGATGGGAGCAGTGAGGTGGGGTGCTGGGTGCTGGGTGCTGGGCGCAGTGAGGTGGGGTGGGGGTGGGGAGGTGATGGAGGTGCTGGGTGCTGGGCGCAGTGAGGTGGGGTGGGGGTGGGGAGGTGATGGAGGTGCTGGGTGATGGGGGGCGCAGTGAGGTGGGGTGGGTGATGGGCAGTGCTGGGTGCTGGGTGATGATGGGCTCAGTGAGGTGGGTGCTGGGTGATGATGGGTGCAGTGAGGTGGGTGCTGGGTGATGATGGGTGCAGTGAGGTGGGTGCTGGGTGCTGGGTGATGATGGGCACAGTGAGGTGGGGTGCTGGGTGCTGGGTGATGATGGGCACAGTGAGGTGGGGTGCTGGGTGCTGGGTGATGATGGGCACAGTGAGGTGGGGTGCTGGGTGCTGGGTGATGATGGGCACAGTGAGGTGGGGTGCTGGGTGCTGGGTGATGATGGGCACAGTGAGGTGGGGTGCTGGGTGCTGGGTGATGATGGGCGCAGTGAGGTGGGGTGCTGGGTGCTGAGTGATGATGGGCTCAGTGGGGTGGGTGCTGGGTGATGATGGGCACAGTGAGGTGGGGTGCTGGGTGCTGGGTGATGATGGGCTCAGTGAGGTGGGGTGCTGGGTGATGATGGGCTCAGTGGGGTGGGTGCTGGGTGATGATGGGTGCAGTGAGGTGGGGTGGGGGTGGGTGGGTGATGGGGGTGCTGGGTGATGATGGGCACAGTGAGGTGTGGTGGGGGTGGGTGGGTGATGGGGGGTGCTGAGTGATGATGGGAGCAGTGAGGTGGGGTGCTGGGTACTGGGTGATGGGCGCAGAGAGGTGGGGTGCTGGGTGCTGGGTGATGGGTGCAGTGAGGTGGGGTGGGGGTGGGTGGGTGATGGGGGTGCTGGGTGATGGTGGGCACAGTGAGGTGGGGTGCTGGGTGCTGGGTGATGATGGGCTCAGTGAGGTGGGTGCTGGGTGATGATGGGCGCAGTGAGGTGGGGTGCTGGGTGCTGGGTGATGATGGGCACAGTGAGGTGGGGTGCTGGGTGCTGGGTGATGATGGGCTCAGTGAGGTGGGGTGCTGGGTGCTGGGTGATGATGGGCTCAGTGAGGTGGGTGCTGGGTGATGATGGGCTCAGTGAGGTGGGGTGCTGGGTGATGGGAGCAGTGAGGTGGGGTGCTGGGTGCTGGGTGCTGGGCGCAGTGAGGTGGGGTGGGGGTGGGGAGGTGATGGAGGTGTTGGGTGCTGGGTGTAGTGAGGTGGGGTGGGTGTTGGGAATGGGTGATGGGGGGTGCTGGGTGCTGGGTGATGGGCGCGGTGAGGTGGGGTGGGTGATGGGGGGTACACGCCAGTGAGTGCCTGGTGATGAGGCAGGTGACAGTGAGGTTGCCAGGGGCCCGGTGTGGCTGCCCGCCGGGCTGTATCCACCCCACCATCTACCACACCACCATTGGTCATTCATGGCTCACTGATCTGGGAGACAAACCCGCGCTGAGCCGGTGCTGTGCTGCTGTGAACCGGGCAGGCCCGGGACGCCCTTGTTCGCGTCTGGGAAGCTGACAGCTTAACCGGCCATCCTGTCTCCGTGGCTTCCGGGCTGGGATCCGTCCGGAGCAGGGGCCCAGCCCGCCTGGACAGTCCAGGGCCGTGTGCAAGAAGTGTCATGTAAGCTCGGTCAGAGGCGGGCGTGAGAACCAGTGAGGGGAGTGAGGGGGGATGGGGGGGCGGAGAGCCTCGGAGGGCGCCGCCCTGGCCCCACTCACTCCGCAGGTGCACACAGTCGGCCCCCACACGTCCTTGTCCCTGCCAATGGTGAGCTCTGGTCCTGCTCCCCCAGACCCTGACCAGGAGACCAAAGGGGGGGCCCAACCCCGACCAGGAGACCAAAGGGCTCTGGGCTGGGAGGAGGGAGTGGAGCCGGGCCACGCGGGAGGGCAGGCGCGCTGGACGCTGCAGCCGGGAGCTAGGCCTTTGCCCCGGGCCCGTGGGAGCCACCGAGGGTTCCGAGGGTGGGGAGTAAGGACTGGGGGTCTTGGCCGGCGCCGCGGCTCACTAGGCTAATCCTCCGCCTTGCAGTGCCAGCACACCGGGTTCTAGTCCTGGTCGGGGCGCCGGATTCTGTCCCGGTTGCCCCTCTTCCAGGCCAGCTCTCTGCTGTGGCCTGGGAGTGCAGTGGAGGATGGCCCAAGTGCTTGGGCCCTGCACCCCATGGGAGACCAGGAGAAGCACCTAGCACCTGGCTCCTGCCTTCGGATCAGCGCGGTGCACCGGCCGCAGCGCGCCAACCGCGGCGGCTGTTGGAGGGTGAACCAACGGCAAAAGGAAGACCTTTCTCTCTGTCTCTCTCTCACACTGTCCACTCTGCCTGTCAAAAAATAAATAAATTAAAAAAAAAGATATAAAAAAAAAAAAAGGACTGGGGGTCTCAGGTGACACCCTGCTCGGCACGGACAAGGAGCAGAAGACAGCATGCACTGTCAGGGCAGTGGCGGGGGGCCCGGGTGGGGGTGTGGACGCTCCTAGGAGGGGGAGGGGAGGCTGGCTCTGGCTCCTGGGCAGGACTGGGACCCCCGGATGGTACCATCTGCCAGGGCAGGCAGCTTGGGAATGGGTGCGGGCCCAGCACGGGCACCCGGGACCTGGCGGGGGCCCCAGCATCTGAGAGCCAGCGGAGAGGAGCGGAGCACAGGACCCTATCCGCAGCCCTGGCCCGAGCTGCCCGCCTGGCTGCACTTCCCCAGACAGGCTCATTTCTGAGCACTGCCGTTCAGAACATTCTAGAACCATGAAGCCTGTTTCTGCGGCTGTTAGGAGCCCTGCCGAGCCCCTGCCCTGGCCTCAACACCTTCCTCCTCCTGGACCTGGGCAGCCAAAGCTCGGGGCGGGGCGGGGCGGGGAGGGGCGAGGTGGGGGGCACGGAGCCCTGGCGGGCCCGGAGGCACCTGCTCTGCCTGGCATCCCAGGCTCACTCCCACCCACGGACGCCAGGACCAAGCCCAGCGTCTTGAGCCGTGATCCTCATGGGGGGCTTGATGGGGTGGGGGGCACGGCTGGGCAGATGGGGGCTCTGAGCCCGTGTTGTGCCTGCCCAGGGAGGGGGCTGGGCTCTGTCGCTGGGCCCTGCAGGCTGATAAAGGGATGTGTGTGGGTTTGTGTGCCTGTGCGTGAGTGTGTGTGTGCCTGAGCCAGAGAGAGAGAGGAGAGAGGGAGGGAGAGGAGGAGGGAGAGGGGGAGGGAGGCCGTGCGCCGCCCGCAGCCTAATTGTCCGATGTCTAATCCGTCAGCCCCAGGACAGCTTGCCGGCCCCTCCCGGCGGGCTGATAAATGCCGGCCCAGGCCCCCCGTGCGCCGGAGCTGCCTTAATTGGTATGAGGACGTGCCTGGACTCCAGCCGCCGGCCTCCAGCCCCTGGCTGGGCTCACCTGCTTCCCACCCCGGGGAGGGGCAGGCGGCTGCGGCCAGGGCCGGGGAGGAAGGTGGGAGGTCACTGCTGAGGCACCTACTGTGTGCCCAGCCTACGCTGCCGAAGCCCACGGCCCTCCCCCACGCAGCCCTGCACAGTGGCAGCGGCTGCCCCTGTGCCATCTACACTGGCACGGCTCCCACTGAGCCTTCCCTGCACTGGTCCTGGGCCTGGGGGCTGCGGGTGCGTGGGAACAGATGTGTGCCTCCAGGGAGCGCCTGGATGAGTGGCAGCAGAGGGCTCTGTCCCAGGTGGACACCTGCCCTGCGGGGCTGTGCTGGGGGGAGTGGTTCAGAGAGGTCGACACCTGCCTAAGAGCCACAGCCAGAGAGGGTGGGAGCCGGGCACGGCGGCCCTCGCAGCCACGCGCCATCGGCCACACGTGTCCATGTCGTCCGGGGTGTGTGTTAGAAGCTCAAGGGCACCCCCACCCCTGGGGGAATCCCATGAGGCGGTGCTGACCCAGGCTCTGCGCGGGTGACTGGGCCCCAGGGCCTGGTTCTGCACCACCCATGCTGTGGGCAAACCAGGAAGGGGCGGAGCTGGGAGAGCGGGGCGCCGCTGCATTCGGGTGTGCCTGTGTGCGTCTGTTACCGAGCACCCGCCCGGCGCCAGGCCTCGCTCCGGGTGGCCCAGGAGGGCTGTGCAGAAGGAACATTCAAGGCCTCTTGTTAAAAAAAAAATCATTGGCCGGCGCCGCGGCTCACTAGGCTAATCCTCCGCCTTGCGGCGCCGGCACACCGGGTTCTAGTCCCGGTCGGGGCACCGATCCTGTCCCGGTTGCCCCTCTTCCAGGCCGGCTCTCTGCTGTGACCAGGGAGTGCAGTGGAGGATGGCCCAAGTGCTTGGGTGCTGCACCCCATGGGAGACCAGGAGAAGCACCTGGCTCCTGCCATCGGATCAGCGCGGTGCGCCGGCCGCAGCGCGCTACCGCAGCGGCCATTGGAGGGTGAACCAACGGCAAAAGGAAGACCTTTCTCTCTGTCTCTCTCTCTCTCACTGTCCACTCTGCCTGTCAAAAAAATAAAAAAAAATTAAAAAAAAAAATCATTGAGAACTGCGAGATGGCGACCAGGGAGCCTCGGACGCGGCACGGGCCCTGGTGACCGCGCAGGTTTCTGGCCCGGACGCCAACCTGCGACCGCACACCGGAAGACAGCCGCGCCAGTGAGCCCGGGAGCCCCGACCCCCTCTGGTCCCGGTCACGGCCCTGGGAGCCTGGAAGAGTGACACATGGGAAAACTCCACGGCCAAGTTCACCGGGGGTGCAGCCTACCCTCCACAGCCGGGGAGCCCCTGAGTGAGCGCATGTTTGGTTATGGTGTCTGCCGGGCACCGTGGTCCTCATCCCGAGGAGCGGATCTGGGCCCAGGGGTCTGCACAGGGGATTGGGCCCTGCAGGAACCACAGCTGTGGGGGAGGCGGGGAGGCAGCCAGGGAACTGGCACAGTCTGGCTGCTTCCCCCCGTTCCGTACTCCACCGCCGCCCACAGCCCCAGCCCCAGCCCCAGCCACGCCCCGGCTGTCGGCCCTCTCTCCCAGCCCAGCGCACGGAGTCCCTTGGCCCTCTCTCCCAGCCCAGCGCACGGAGTCCCTTGGCCCTCTCTCCCAGCCCAGCGCACGGAGTCCCTTGGCCCTCTCCGGGTCTGCTCGTCCTGCAGGGCCCTGCCCTTCCCTCCGCAGCCTCTGAGGCTCTGACCGCAGAGTGGCCTCGGCTCCTCGCGTCATAAAGTAAATCCTGCGTCGTGCGAGCGCATGCCGCACCCCTGGACACGGACAGATCGGGCTGCATCTCCCAGGGGCCTCGTGAGGAAACTTCTGGAAGGAACCAGCCGTCTCTCGAACCGGCCGGCCATGCTGCTTCCCCGCACTGATGCTCAGGGCGGGCAGGAAACCTCGCGGCCGGACCGGGCATCATCCGCCCGCCACAGCGCGGAGGCTGAAGCCCAGAGCGGGCGAGCTCCTGCCTCAAGGTCACCCAGCCAGGCCGTGCTGGGCGCGAGGAGGCGAGCCCAGCGCCTCCCCAGCCGCACCTCCTACAAGCAGGCGGGGCGGGGGCCGCCCGGGGCGCTCCCTCGGCAGGGGCACAGCGGCAGGTGCAACCTCAGGGCCCTGGGGCCCGCGGCACCCGTGGCTCCCATGGGTGGCCCTCCTGTGGATCATGCAATGAGCCCCAGGGGCCGCCTCCCCGGCTCCGCAGGGTAGCACATGGGCCTCGGCCAAGCTCCGTGCCCCGCCGCCCTCTGCCCCGCCAAGCGGCTCCTTCCTGGTGCCTCCGGCTGCGGGGTTTGAAGGCTGCAGGTGCGTGGAGGCTTCCAGCTCCCCAGGGAGCAGCTGCCCCACGTGGTCTCCATCCCTCTCCAGCCTGTGTCCGGGAAGCCAGGGCTCCTGGGCCTTTCGCAAAGATCCGCACACCCCCCCCCCCGTGAGCCCCGGTTATCCCTGGCTGCCTCTGGGCTCATAGGGCTGGCATCCAGCCGGGCTGAAGGTGCTGCCCCCAGCGGGCACCGCCAAGCCGCTGGCCCGGGAGCAGGGGCGAACGCCGTCCGCTGGCCTGAGCCGGGGGTGCGGGCACACGGCATGCTGGGGGCTGCACCTTCCCGGAGCTGCAACAAGCCGTCCCCGTCCCTGGGGACGTCTCGGCGGGTGGGGCGAGGGCGGGGGGGGCACAGGGCAGGCGGGGAACGGCCCCCCCGGTGCAGCCCCCAGCCACCCCACTCCACAGCCTCCATCCCAGCTGAGCCCGAGACGCTGGAGGCGCAGGATCCTGGCACACGCTGCCAGCCCCAGTGCCCCTTCGGAGGCAGCCTGGGGACCGGTCCTGGCGGTGCCAGCCTGGCACTCCGCTAGGGAAGGATGTTTGCAAAAACTAAACTCAACCAAAAAAATGCATTAAAAATCCCATCATCAACTGTCACTTCATTTCATGAAATAAATTACATTTTAAAAACCCAAAAGGCATGAAGGACAGATCTTAGAGCGGCCTCCCTGGCCGGGACGCGCAGCCCCGCGCGGTGGCCTGCTGGGCGCTGGGGCGGGTTTCTCGGCCGAGCCCTGGGCTCAGGTCCCGCGTCCAGTGCTGGAGCTCAGGCCGGGGCACCAGCGCCATCAGTGCCCGCCAACCCTTTGGGCCGATCTGCTGGGTCTCCACCCATGTTTAAGCTGGGGTCTGTGGGCTCCAGGGTCCCCTCTCAGGCCCCAAGTCTGGGTCATCTGCTAGGGTTCCCAGCAAACAACATATGAGCCCACCGAGCCTAGCGTCAGCAGAGAAGCTCCCGTCTGTGTGTGCACACAGAGGTGGTCTGGGGCTGTGGCAGCCTCAGTGCAAGAGTTACCAAAGATCTAGGCACCGCGTCTCCGTGCTCTGTCAGCCCTGGTCAGTCATAAGAGGGCTGCCTTCCTCCAGCCATCACATCTGCATTCCAGGAGCTGGGTCACATGCCCACTCCTAGCTGCAAGGGAGGCCGGCAGACTGAATGTTCACATTTCCTGCATCCTATGACAGAGGGGAGGGGTTGCACTGTGTGTGAGCCACGCGGAGAGTTTTCTAGAACGTCAAGGAGCTTCGAGTCCCCACTAGCGTCTCCCAGGCAGCCTCACAGGCTCCGAGCTCCGTCTGTACCCCGGGTCCGGGCTCCCATGGTTCTCTGTGCTCCCCAGGGCTCACTTCTGCAAGCAGGAGTTGGGAGGGGGCGTTGCTGGGACCCCAGGCCTGAGCCCCCACGCGCTGCAGCCTGGGGCCGGCCGTGCCCAGCCTGGTGCCCATGGTTTCCACTGAGAAGCAGCCGGGGTCCAGGTCTCAGACGAAAGCCCGAGAGACAGCGGCTGTGCAGCCCAGGACGCGGCTCCACTGTGAGGTCCAGGCCTGCTTGCCTGGCGGAGATGTTCCCCAAGCTGGTGCCCGCCGGCGGCCCGGCGGGCGGTGTGGGGAGCTGGCCGCCTGCTGAGTCGGCAGCGCCCCGCTATGTGGCTTTGGGGGCGTCCCGTCCCCTCTCTGGGTTCCAGGGCCCCACCTCTGGAGGGGGGTCGCTCACTGGGCCGCAGGGCCGCCCACCAGAGCGGGCAGCATCCAGCCATGAGGGAGTCCTGGTTCGCACTTGACCTTGGAGCTGTGCTGTGCCGCGAGAGCCGGTCTGCGGACACAGGTGCGAGTCGAGGTGCCCACCCCAGCTCTGCCTCCGGGGACGGGATCGTGGAAGTGCAACCCTGGCCCTGGCCCCTCCCCAGGCAGATCTCACGCAAGTCACTCACTCTCCTTCTGAGCCTCAGTTTTTCTTGTCTGTAAAATGGGCTTGAGTGCAGTGCGGCCTCCCTGGGGCGCGTGTGCAGGGGCAGAGGGGCTCGACCAGCAGGACCAGCGCCACCCGTCCACCCTCCCGACTGGTGGGTCAGCTACAGGGGTGCGGAGGGAGGCGGACGGCGGGGGGGGGGGACCTGCGACCTGGGGGCACGGAGGCGGGCTGCGCTCCCTGTGCGTCCCCGCCCCCCGGCTCTCCCTGCGTCTCCCCCCTCAGCGCTGCCCTGCCCCCGCCCCTGCCCCCGTGCTGGTGGCCACACCGCTCACCAGGTGCCAAGTCCCCCACGCCCCGGCTGGCACCTGGCCGCACCTGCCGCTGTCTGCCCATCAGCAGTGTCTACACAGCAGCCCAGGCGGGGGGGGGGGGTTCTGCCCGCCACGGTCGAGCCCCCATGAACCTGTCCTGGGTAAGAGCGCGCCGGTTAGCAGCCTTCCCACGGGTGAGGTTGCCGGGACGCTGTCCTGTGCCTGGGCACAGTGCTCCTGGCGCAGCAGAGGCGGGGGCTGGAGTGGAGGTGGGGGCTGGAGTGGAGGTGGGGGCTGGGTGGAGGCGGGGGCTGGGCTCTGCTTGCGACTGGCCACAGCTGTCCCCACATTGGGCCACCTGCGGGTGCCTCTGCACACCGAGCGCGGCAGGAGCCTCCGGCCCCTCCTCTCCCCAGCCCCTCCCTGCCCCCCCACACCCGGCCCTCAACGTTGCACAACCTTCCTCTCCTCTGGCTCCCAGAGAGACCCCAGGGAGCTGCACTTGACCACGTGCACGGTTCCTACGTGTCGATGCGTGCACACGTGTCTCTTGTGTGTGCACACACGTGTGTGCAAGCGTGCATTGTGCTGCCGCACACAGGCACCCGTGTGGGGCGTGCACGTGCACGGGTGAGCACGCGTGTGCCTGTGGGCTGCAGGGCTGTGTGTGTGAGAGAGAGAGAGGGCACGCATGCGTGTGGGGGGGTGAGCGCTGGGCGTGCAGGCTCGGGAGGAGGGGGCCGGCGGGATTTAAAGCGGCTTCGGCGCTGCGGCGTGAGCGCTCCTGATAAGCAGCCGGCACGGCGGCTGGGCCGGGCGGGAGGCCGCGGCTCGAGCTCCCGGCAGCCTGGCAGAGAGCTGTCCCCGGCCCGCCAGCCGCTATCAGCCGCGGAGGGAGGGCGGGCGGGGGAGGGAGCGCGTGTTTGCTTCAGCCCCTTAATCACGGAATTTGAAGTCCCAGCGAGTCCGTGCCATTTATTTTCCGAGGCTGTCAGGGCTGGTTTCAGCATTTAAAAGAAAGGAGGATAAAAAACATTTGCATTTCGCTCCCTCTCTGCCGCCACCGGCTCGTCCTCTCCCTCACCCCCCCCCCAACTTGGGCAGGGGCTGGGGCAGGCCTGGGAGGGGGTGTCCGGGCGCTTGGGGCCCGCCCCAGCCAGAGGCGAGGCTGCTGGCACCTCGGGGCCCGGCAGGGCTCCGGGCAGCAGAGACGGAGGCTGGGGGGGGGGGGGTGCCGGGGGCAGGGCTCCCCTCGCTCCAAGCTTTCACCCCAGAAAGCAGCCCCGGCCCCCCAAATTGTTCCAGCCCCGAGGGACGCCACCGGCCCTTCCTGGCCTCCACGGAGGAAGCCTGAGAACTTGGGGCTGCTCGGGGTGGGGGGCGCCCCCGGGACCACCCCCTCCCCGTGCGGAAACCAGCAGCGGCCTGGCAAGGTTACACAGGGGCAGAGCCGGACGGACAAGGGGGAGGCAGACAGTGGCCGGCACCCACTGGCCCTGGGCCGTAGAGTCCTCCCGGCGACCTTGTCCCCGCCCCCTCCCCACAGTGACTGTCAGAGCCCCGGCACCTCCTGGGCAGTGGCGAGTGCCCGGGCTGGCAGTGGCGAGTGCCCGGGCTCGGCTCCGCCTCTGGTCTCTGCTGTGCTTGGGGACAAGCCGCCATCCCTGTAGGGGCTCTGGGGTTGGGGTGCAGACCCCGAGGACGAGACCAAGTGTGCTGGCCCCGCCTTGCTGCGGGGGCCCTCATCCCATGGAGGTGCCCTCCCCCGGGTCACGGCCACGGCTCGAGCCTGCTCCGTGGACTCCAGGCCTCTCAAGGCCAGGGCTGTGTGTGGTTCAGCTCGGATCCCCTCCTGTCCCGGCCTAGGGAGTCACTGAGCCACACGGGCAGTGCCTGAGCCGAGGGAAGACAGGGAGAAAGGTGCCAGGAGAGGGCGCCCCCTGCCTCTGTCTGAGGCGAGGCTGGGGTCTTTCCGTGAGGACGAATGCTTGTAAACACTGCTGGTGTAACCGTCGGGTGTATATCCAGCCGGGCAGCTGAGTCCATTCCTTCTTTGTGGCTGCGTAGTATTCCGCTGTGCACCTGCTCCTGTGCGCAGGGATCCGGCATGTGGGTGGCATGTAGCCTGGCCCTCCAGCCTCAGGATGAGGGCACACAGGTCTCACCCAGCAGATGTCACGGGCGTCAAGGGGGCCCCTGCACCATGACAGACGCCGGGAGGGGGCAGGCAGCTCTGGACAGCTCCATCCCCTTTCTGGGCACAGGGAAGTCCCCATCCGGCACAGGGCTCTCACCCTGTAGAGGAGGGACCTCCCCAGCCGGCCACCTGGGCACCCAGGGCTGCCTGCGGCGGCTCCCAGCCTCCCTTCCCTGAGGGGTGGGCATGGCTCCCTCCTCACACGCTTCCCCCCCAGCCCCCAGTGCCCTACCTCCTCCTCCTCCTCCCCAGACAGCCTCTGTGGGGTGCGGGGCACCGTGAGGCCTCGTGCGAGGGCTTCCGCAGGCTTCCTGAAGTCCAAGCGTGTCGAAACCACGCAGACGTCTGTGTGCCTGCACATGTGTGTGCTCAACACATCGGGGTCTCTCTCGCACCACACTGGGCTCTCCGGCCGCAGCCTCTGTCCCAGGTCCCAGGACTCCGTCCCTCCCTCAGGCCGGTCACAGGCCTGGCGCCCCCGGTGGCCTGGGCAGGGCAGAGGGGATCCCCATCGCTAACCACCGCCCCAGCCGGCCCACTGCACAGCTCCCTGGAGGCAGGGCGAGGTGGGGCCGGTGCGCAGGCCTCCCCGGCCCTGCCCTCTGCCGGCTCTAACTGCGGCAGCGGCCTCAGTTTCCCACCAGCCCCCTGCCCCGCTGAAACAAGCAGACAAAGCCTCAGTTTTCTCACCTGTAAAATGGGCTCAGAGTGTGCAGCGGCTGGCACACAGTGACCCTTAGCCAGCCAATCTCTGCCCCAGGAGCATGGGCCACACCCACAAACGGCGGTCACGTGGCCTTGCTGACCAGTGACAGGCGAGCAGCGGAACCCACTCGGCAGTGCCCGGCAGAGGCTTTAAAAGCTCAGCTGTGCTTTGCTCTGGCTCCTGTCTCTCTGGTTGCCGCGTCCTACGTAGAGGCTGTGCCTTCTGCCTGGATCCCAGGACACAGACAGCGCCCGGAGCCGGGCGGTGAGCAGGGGCAGCCCCCACGGCAGCGGTACCAAGCCTGGGCGTGGCACACCGGGCTCTGGTTACCCAGTGGGGGCACCGGGTGTCTCACGCCACACAGCTGGGTGCCGTCCAACCATGGAAACTGCCAGAAACAGGCGTCCGGGACAAGAACAAAGCGCCTGCTCTCGGGACAGGGGACGGGAAGGCAGCGACCCAGGCCGCACGGTGCGGACACCCCGGCGAGGCTCGCCACCCGGGACTTGGCGAGAGTCGGGGCCCCTGGGCGCCTGGGTCGTCCCAAATTTGGGGGCACACAAGCCAGCCCCTGGTGCGCAGGGAGGAGCGAGCCCGGCGTGCTGGGCAGACTCGCTGCCCAGGGGCCCCGCCTCTCGCCAAGTCCTCCAGGGGGTGAACCAGCGGATGGAGGGTTTCTCGGTCTCTCCCTCTCTGTTATTGCGCCTTTCAAAGAAGTCTTAAACAAAGAAGTGAATTCAGGCGAGCTCCTGTGGGCAGGCTCTAGTGCAGCATGGCTGGTGCCCCCGGGAGGGGGATCCAGACACCCGTGGGGACAGCCGGGAGCAGGGGGCCCGGACGCAGGCCCTTCCCACCCGGCCCTCGAAAGAAGCCCACCCACTCGCACTGGAGGCGCCGAGCAGGGCCTGGGTCCTGGTGGGGGAGGCCGGGTGGGGCACACACGCTGGCTCCCCCACCCCTGGGCCCCACCCTTCTGCCCCGGGCTTCTGGGGATTCCCACGGGGACCACCAACACTGGCACCTGAGCACGCGGGGGGGGGGCCTGGCAGCTGCCGGGAGTCTGGACCACGGGAGTCCTCAGGCGCCGGTTGTTCCAGGCCCGGGTGTGAGTTCTGAGCTCCTGGAGTAGAGGGTACATTCCAGACCACACCAGGAAACCCAGGAGCCTCAGTGTGGCCCAGCCTCACGGCCCGCCCCCAGCACGGGTCTCCCGTCTCCTGAGGGGGAAGCGGGGGCTGGGACCCAGCAGCCAGGGACTTCCTCCCCACATGGCGGCGCCGGCTCGGCAGGCTGAGCCCCAGTGTCACGGCGTCGCCCCTGCTCCATGCCACTGTTCAAAGGCAGTCCTGGGGCTGGCAGGGGTAAGGAGGGGCAGGGGTGAGGAGGGGCAGGGGTGAGGAGGGGTAGGGGTGAGGAGGGCGCAGGGGTGACAAGGGGGCAGGGGTGAGGAGGGGGCAGGGTGAGGAGGGACAGGGGTGAGGAGGGGGCAGGGGTGAGGAGGGGGCAGGGTGAGGAGGGACAGGAGTGAGGAGGGGGCAGGGGTGAGGAGGGGGCGGGGGTGAGGAGGGGGCAGGGGTGAGGAGGGCATAGGGGTGAGGAGGGGGCAGGGGTGAGGAGGGCGCAGGGGTGAGGAGGGACGGGGTGAGGAGGGGGCGGGGGTGAGAAGGGGGCAGGGGTGAGGAGGGACAGGGGTGAGAAGGGGGCAGGGGTGAGGAGGGGGCAGGGGTGAGGAAGGGGCAGGGATGAGGAGGGCGCAGGGGTGAGGAGGGGGCAGGGGTGAGGAGGGACAGGGGTGAGGAGGGGGCAGGGGTGAGGAGGGCACAGGGGTGAGGAGGGCGCAGGGGTGAGGAGGGGGCAGGGGTGAGGAGGGGGCAGGGGTGAGGAGGAGGCAGGGGTGAGGAGGGCGCAGGGGTGAGGAGGGACTCCACGTCTCCATGAGAGGAATCACAGATTTATTTATTTGAAAGGCAGAGCTACAGAGAGAGGGAGAGAGAGAGAGAGAGAGAGAGAGAGAGAGAGAGAAAGAGAGTCTTCATCTGCTGGTTCACTCCCCAAATGGCCACAACAGCCAGAGCTGAGCCAATCCGAAGCCAGGAGCCAGGAGTTTCTTCCGGGTCTCCCACACGGGTGCAGGGCCCAAGCACTTGGACCATCTTCTGCTGCTTTCCCAGGCCACAGCAGAGAGCTGGATCAGAAGAGGAGCAGCCGGGACTAGAACCAGCGCCCATATGGGATGCCGGCGTGGCAGGCGGGGGCTTAACCTGCTGCACCACAGCGCCGGTCCCATGCACCATCTTCGTTTTGTTTGTATGTTATTTGAAAGGCAGAGAGAGGGCCGGCGCCGTGGCTCAACAGGCTAATCCTCCGCCTTGTGGCACCGGCACACCAGGTTCTAGTCCCGGTTGGGGCACCGGATTCTATCCCGGTTGCCCCTCTTCCAGGCCAGCTCTCTGCTGTGGCCCGGGAGTGCAGTGGAGGATGGCCCAAGTGCTTGGGCCCTGTACCTGCATGGGAGACCAGGAGAAGCACCTGGCTCCTGGCTTCGGATCAGCGTGATGCGCCGGCCGCAGCGGCCATTGGAGGGTGAACCAACGGCAAAAAGGAAGACCTTTCTCTCTGTCTCTCTCTCTCACTGTCCACTCTGTCAAAAAAAAAGGCAGAGAGAGAGAGAGCGCAAGTTCTTAGAGCCTCTGGTTCACTGCCCGAATGCCCACACAGCCAGGGCTGGGCCAGACTGGAGCCCGGAGCTCAGAACCCCTCCAGGCCTCCCGCAGCACCTCAGCAGGACGCAGGATTGGAAGCAGACTGGGCGGGCGGAGCCAGGAACCGGAGCGGCCTGTGGTGTCTCGGGCGGCATCCTGAGGTGGACTGCCCGCCCTGCAGCCATCGTTAACCCGCCGCCCTGCGCAGGCAAGAGAGCCGGAGGACGGGTAGATGGCTGCTCCCGGTCACCCGGGTCACCCGCCGTGCTCCAGGGAGCGGATGCCCGTGCCTGCCCCAGCCCCGCGGCAAAGCGGCCCAGCTGGTGAGGCGTCCAACCACGATTGTGCAACCTCTCCCTCCTCAGACATTCAAGCCCTTAAGCACGCCCATTTTTCTAGAACATTCCATGAGCTTGGTACCTCCGGGCACCACCCGTTTTCCTTGTTGCACAAGAACTCCATGGGCGGGGGTGGGGGCTGGGAGGGCGCCCCGCTGCCCGTCTGGGCACCTCGGGCAGCCAGGTGGGCGCAGCTTGTCCCCAGGTTGAGGCTGAGTCCTGGGGACCCTGCCCAGCCGCCACCTGGGAACCCCGTGACTTACCCAAGGTCACTCGGCTAGGAAGTGGCAGTCAGGACTTGAACCCAAGGCCGGCTTGCTCCAGCGTTGGCAAAACACTGGGCCCCCGCGCCTCGCTCACCGGTGGGCCACGCGGCTCTGCCAAGTGCCTGTGGCCGATTGCACCCAACAGGTGCCGGCTGCAGGCCCACAGTTCCCCAGGATCAGGCAGGAGGGGGGCGTGCACGGACTGGGCCCCCGCCCCCACAGAAGCCAGAGGGAGTGTCAGCTCCCTGGTGACACTGCAGCGCCCGGCCGCTGTCCCCAGAGCCCCCATCCCACCCCACCCCATCGACTTGCTCACGCCATCCCCGGGCCTGCGGGGGTCAGAGGTCACTGTGCAGGAAGCCGAGCCGCACTCCCTGGAGTCCCTGCCTCTCCTGAGGTCCCTCCCGGGCTCTGCAGCCACAGCCGGGCCGTGGGACTTTCCGGGTGCTCGGGGTCTGTTTGCACACGCACCCCGGGGTCAGCACCTGGTTGCGGGACAGCGCTTGTCCCCGGCCCAGAGGTCCACGCAGGCTAGGCAGTGCTGACCCTGGCAGCCCCTCCCCTGGGCCTGGCTCTGAGCCCCTCGAGGTGCCTGGAGGCTGGGCCAGGGATGTGGCCACTGAATGGGGGATTTAAAAAAAAAAAAGAAAGAAAAGAAACCTACGGGGCCTTCAGAAAGTTCATGGAAAATGGAACCAAAAGGCTGAGCTGCCACCTGCGAAGTCAGCGTCCCCACGGACACCAGCCTGCATCCCGGCTGCCCCTCTTCCCGTCCAGCTCTCTGCTGTGGCCTGGGAAGGCAGTGGAGGATGGCCCAAGTGCTTGGGCTCCTGCACCCACGTGGGAGACCCGGAGGAAGCTCCTGGCTCCTGGCTTCAGATCAGCGCAGCTCCAGCCGCTGCGGCCATCTGGGGAGTGAACCAGCGGATGGAAGACCTCTCTCTCTCTCTCTCTCTCTCTCTATTTCTATCTCTCTCTCTCTCTCTCCTTCTCTCTCTGTGTAACTCTGACTTTCAAATAAATAAATAAATCTAAAATAAATAAATCCTATATATGCTTTGAAATACGTGCACTAGAGAGGGCCTGGCCCGGGCCAGGGCACAGGCCAGCTGTGAGGTCCCTCACGTGGGTCTGGGCCACACTGGTGTCAGCTTGGGCTTCTGGGAAGAACAGCGCCAGCAGCAGCAGGCGTGGGCCCGGGGGCTAAGACACCGCCTGGGACGCCCACAGCCGTGCGGAAGCTCCTGGTTCAGATCCCGGCTCCCCGCCGGTGTAGACTCTGGGAGGCAGCGACGGCTCAGGCAGCCGGGTCCCTGCCGCCCACGCTGGAGGCCTGAGTTGGGGTCTGCCTGCCCAGCCCCTTCTTGCGGACATCTGGGGAGCGAACCAGCAGGTGCGTATTTTCTGTCTCTCTGCATTGCAAATGAATTTTTCAGAAAACTGTAACCAGTGAACCAGGGAAGACTTAGTTCTTTGGAGTCAATAACGAGCCAGCAGATAAACAACCAGACAGAAGCTGCAATGCTCGCTGTGAGGTGCGTGTGTGGGGAGGGGGCACCGCACCCCTGAAGCCAGCAGCAGCGCCCACCTGGGGGGCAGCGTGTTCTCTGTCGAGCTCCTGAGGTCGAGCTCCTGAGGTTGCTGCCTGGAGCCAGGCTATTTGGAGGAGAGAAGCAAACAGAAGGCGCACAATGAATGCAGCCACGTGCCAGGAAGGGGTGGGGGCAGGAAGGGCCCCTTTTCTTTACCCATCTCTGTCCTCAGCGAGCCTGGCCGGCCGTGGGGCCGGGCCCTGCACCCTGCGCTGGGTCTGTGCCTGCCACCACTGGCCCCACGTGCGCAGGGACAGCTGGCGTCTGCCTGCAGCTTCCCGGGGGAACCACAGCAGCTCCGGCGTGGGCTGTGGAGGAAAAACAGGGGCGGCAGCGGCCGCAGGTCCCCTGTGCCTCCCCAGCCGCACCCCCGAGCTCGCTCCCTGCTTCCCGACCCCCCCGGGGGGGGGGGCCGGGGCCACAGCTCCAGCTCGGCCTCCCATTCCTCCTCCCAGCTCCTGCTGCGCGTCTTCCTGGCCAGCTCCCCTCTCGCTCAAGGTCAAGGAACAAACAGAGGAGCCCTGGCCCCAGCCGGCCGCGGAGAGGACGCCTCCAGCTAGAATCCAATTCTGAGTCAGGGCCAGAGCGCTCTCTTTCCTGCAAATGTGAAGACAGGAAGGAAATGTTTGCGGCCATAAAATGAGTAAAAAATGCACTGCAGGCGGAGACCAAGCCGTTGGTTTTGGTTTCAGGCGCAAATGCTCAGTGGAATTTGGGCAGATCTGCAGAGGGAGGGTGGGAGGGAGACCCTCAGATTCCCGTAGGTACGAGCACATTTCCTGTAGTCTGGGGCTGGACACAGCGCGGGGAGCCCTGCACTGCCCCCTGGCTGGGGCGGGGGCAGGAGGACACAGGGGTGCACGCAGGGTCCAAGGTCGGAGTGGGCAGGGCACTGAAGATTCAGGACGTAGGCCAGCAGCCGGCGCCCAGGCCACGCCTTCGGAGACGCTCCGTGGACAGCTGTGGGCTTGGGGGCTGGACACGCGGCTCTCCCGCCTCGGAGGGATCAGCGTGGAGCCCAGGGCAGTCAGCTTGGGAGGGGCCACGAAGGCCATGAATGGCACTCAGGACTTCATCCCGGGGGACCCGGGCATCCGGGGTGGGGCCCGCACCCCTGCCCGGGGTGGCTCCAGGGCTGCCGGAGGCGAGTTCACAGGTGTAGGCGTCTGGGGGGAAGGGGCAGCAATGAGGGCGGCAGCCAGGGTCCCCAAGAGGAAGACGGGACAAAGTTGTGGGGGAGGGGAGACTTTCTTTTTAATCTTTTGAGCATTTTCTTAATTTATATTTATTTATTTGGTTTACATGAAAGGCAGGGAGAGAGCCCCCATCCGCAGGTTCACTCCCCAAGTGCCCCCAGCAGCCAGAGCTGGGCCAGGCCCAAGCAGGGACTGGAAGGCAGGGACCCAGGCGGTTGAGCCAGCCTGAACAGGAAGTGGAGCCAGACTCAAACCCAGGCACTTGCAGGATGGGGCACGGGCATCCCACGTGGCATCTTTTTTTAAGACTTTATTTATTTATTTGAGAGGCAGAGTTACAGACAGAGAGAGGGAGAGGGAGGGAGGGAGGGAGGGAGGGGGGAGGGAGAGAGGTCTCCATCCGCTGGTTCACTCCCCAGGTGGCCACAACCCCTCCCAGTCCTGGCTTGAGCTTCACCCTGCTCTCCCACGTGGTGCAGGGCCCAGACCATCGTCTGCTGCCTTCCCAGGCGCACTAGCAGGGAGCTGAGTTGGAACTGGAGCAGCCTAGACTTGAACCGGTGCCCACAAGGGATGCTGGTGCCGCCACTGCCGGCTTAACCCGCTGTGCCACACCGCCAGCCCCCCTCGGATACGGTGTGAACTTCATGCAGCAGGACAGGGCACCAAGGAGAAGGTGACAACCTCCCCCAAAGAAGTGACAGACATCAAGGAAAAGCCTGTTGGGGGTTGGGGGACCAGGCTCTGCCTGGGATTTCAGAGCTTGGGGGGGGTGGGTTGAGGGGCAGAGGGCGCTCAGGACCTGAAGGGGGAGTCCGGCTGGAGCGAATGCACTTGGCTTCTGGATTCCCCCCAACACCAACACCGCTGCCCGGCTCTGAGCCTGGCCGGTCATCCCCACTGCATGGCCGGGCCCTGCTGCCCACACCGGCCCCAGTGCCGGCCTCTCCTGATGTGTTGGAAGCCATGGGCAGGACCTGGGAACACCCTGCCTTCCACGCTGAGCCCCGAGCCACCTGCCCGTCCATGTGTTGGTTTAGACGGTCTCTCCCAGCACTCTAGGCTGGGCCATCTGGGTGGGTGCAAGGGGGTGGGCGGTGTGAACGCTCTCTGGGTGGGTGCAAGAGGTGGGAGTGTGAACACTCTCTGGGTGGGTGCAAGGCAGGGGAGGGGTGTGAACACTCTGGGTGGGTACAAGGCAGGGGAGGGGTGTGAACACTCTGGGTGGGTACAAGGCAGGGGAGGGGTGTGAACACTCTGGGTGGGTACAAGGCAGGGGAGGGGTGTGAACACTCTCTGGGTGGGTGCAAGGCAGGGGAGGGGTGTGAACACTCTCTGGGTGGGTGCAAGGCAGGGGAGGGGTGTGAACACTCTGGGTGGGTGCAAGGCAGGGGAGGGGTGTGAACACTCTGGGTGGGTGCAAGGCAGGGGAGGGGTGTGAACACTCTGGGTGGGTGCAAGGCAGGGGAGGGGTGTGAACACTCTGGGTGGGTGCAAGGCAGGGGAGGGGTGTGAACACTCTGGGTGGGTGCAAGGCAGGGGAGGGGTGTGAACACTCTGGGTGGGTGCAAGGCAGGGGAGGGGTGTGAACACTCTGGGTGGGTGCAAGGCAGGGGAGGGGTGTGAACACTCTGGGTGGGTGCAAGGCAGGGGAGGGGTGTGAACACTCTGGGTGGGTGCAAGGCAGGGGAGGGGTGTGAACACTCTCTGGGTGGGTGCAAGGCAGGGGAGGGGTGTGAACGTCTCTGGGTGGGTGCAAGGCAGGAGTGTGAACACTCTCTGGGTGGGTGTGAGGCAGCCGGGGTGGGGGCAGCTTTGGAGGAGTGCACAGAGTGTGAGAGGTGGGGACCTGGATGGGGTCTGCAGAGCAGGGGGCGGGGGACGACGGGCTGGTCAGGGCACAGGCAGGTGGCTGGGCAGACGGGAGAGCCGGTGGTGCGCCGGTGAGGTGGGGTGGTCGGGAGACAGGTGGCCTGGAGATGGTGTGGGCGGTGGGGGGGACAGAGACTGACTGGAAGGAAAGGAAAGGGCCCGGCTGTCCCCAGCAGGCTGGCGTGTGTGAGGCCAGCAGTGGGGAGCATCCCCTCCCACCGCCTCCACCGGGGAGACCCTAGCCCGGGGGGGGGGGGGTTGGATAACTGGCTCCATCTCAGCCCATCCCCAGCCCCTCCCCCGGCAGCAGGTGTTTGGCTGCCTGCTCTGATGGGGGGGGGGCGGAGGCGCAGGCTGAGAGTGGAGGTGTACGCGGGTCCTCCATTGTCCTCCCCCACCCGCTCCCGCACCTCCCCCCCCCATCCCGCGCCTTTCCGGCAAAGACCAAGATACACAGCCCTCGCCAGGAGCCCTGGTGCCCTGGGCCCCCGCCGCCCCGCCAGCCCCGCCAGCCCGGTCCCGCTGCCTGGGCTCAGCCCCGCCCGGAGCTTGGATTTGCAGCTCGGGTTTGATCGGCTGCCAGGGACTCCCAAATGTCAGCTGCAGCGTTAGCATCTTGAAGCGGGCGCCGGAGGCGATCTTTAAGCACGGAGGCTGGGGCCCCGCTGACGAGAGCTGCGGCTCAGAGCTGACAGCTCAGCCTCCCGCCTCCCCAGCCGGCCCGCAGCCCGCGGCCCCCACTCTTGGGCCTGCACGGCACCTGGGCTGCTTCTGCGGGCCGGGTGAGACACGGCTTGGCTTGGCCGGGAGCTGAGATCCGTCCCCAGAGCACCAGCCTGCTGTGCTCCCAAGAGGGCAGGCGGGGGTTGGTCCGTCCCCGCCGCGTCCCCAGGGCCAGCCAGGGGCCTGACCCGGACAGGGTGGGTAAATATTTGTTCCTTGGCTGAATGCAGGAAGCGCGGACACCCTGAGAGAGGTGAAGGGTGACAGGGTGCCTGCTCCGCTCCAGGGGGCCGCGCCGAGGGAGGGACCTGGGCAGAGGCGCCGGATTCTGGCTTCAGGCCCACGGTGGCCTGGGCCAGTGTCCCCGGTCCAGCCTGCGGGAACTGGGAAGCCTCGGGGAAGGCGCTGGCCCTCGGCGTTCCTACCGGGGGACAGCAGGCCAGGCTTGTGGGGCGCCCGGCGGGGGGTGGGGGTGGGGGGGGTCTCAGCCCCTCCCCCCTCCTCCCCCAGGGCTTCCCTGCACTCCCACCCTGTCTGACAAAGGAGCTCCAGGACTGTTGCCTTTTCCTAAGCGTCCCCCACCCCCCCACCCCGCCATCTTCCTCCCCCTCTCTCCCGGCAGGGGACCACCTCTCCTCCCTCCCCAGCTGTGATTGGGGCCAAGGCAGGGGCAGGGCTGCCCCACTGCCGGCCCAAGGCTCACCCAGCTGGACCTGTAGGTCTCAGCCATGCAAGCTCCGGTGGCCCCAGACCACTAGGGGACACTGACCTCCTGGTGCCCAGTGCCCCTCTGCAGGCCTCTCTCCAAATATGAGAGAGGCTAGGGAAGTGAAGGGCTGGGGGGAAGAGAGAGAGAGAGAGAGAGAGAGAGAGAGAACGCGCCTAGAGCCAGCCCAGGGAGAGGCGAGCACAGCGGGGGTGCACCTGGGCCTCGCCTGGCGGCAGCATCAGGACCCAGGAGTGGGAGCTGGCGCACGGCCACAGGGCAGCCAGGAGCAGCACCCGCCACCAGGCCCACGTGTCAGAACCCAAGGTGTAGAACAAGGCTCAGAGGCTGAGGAAGAAATCAAAGGAGTGGGGGGGGGGGGGCGGGGGCTGGAAACACAAGTGGGGGGGGGCTGCGTGGGCGCCGGCGGAAGGACTGACGGGTGGGTGATGGACGGACAGCTGGGTGGACAGACAGACGGGCGCGCAGGTGGGTGGGGAGGCAGACAGGAGGAGTGGACGGACAGGAGGAGTGGATGGACAGATGGGTGTGCAGGTGGGTGGGGAGATGGACAGGAGGAGTGGACGGACAGGAGGAGTGGACGGATAGGAGGAGTGGACGGACAGATGGGCGCGCAGGTGGGTGGGGAGATGGACAGGAGGAGTGGACAGACAGGAGGAGTGGACGGATAGGAGGAGTGGACGGACAGATGGGCGCGCAGGTGGGTGGGGAGA
Organism: Lepus europaeus; assembly: GCF_033115175.1. Lineage (NCBI taxonomy): Eukaryota > Metazoa > Chordata > Mammalia > Lagomorpha > Leporidae > Lepus > Lepus europaeus. The sequence continues at coordinate 5,385,222 of NC_084838.1, read as the reverse complement.
TGGACAGGAGGAGTGGACAGACAGGAGGAGTGGACGGATAGGAGGAGTGGACGGACAGATGGGCGCGCAGGTGGGTGGGGAGATGGACAGGAGGAGTGGACGGACAGGAGGAGTGGATGGATAGGAGGAGTGGACGGACAGATGGGCGCGCAGGTGGGTGGGGAGATGGACAGGAGGAGTGGACAGACAGGAGGAGTGGATGGATAGGAGGAGTGGACGGACAGATGGGCGCGCAGGTGGGTGGGGAGATGGACAGGAGGAGTGGATGGACAGACGGGCACGCAGGTGGGTGGGGAGGCGGACAGGAGGAGTGGACGGACAGGAGGAGTGGACGGACAGATGGGTGCGCAGGTGGGTGGGGAGACGGACAGGAGGAGTGGACGGACAGGAGGAGTGGACGGACAGATGGGCGCGCAGGTGGGTGGGGAGACGGACAGGAGGAGTGGACGGACAGGAGGAGTGGACGGACAGATGGGCGCGCAGGTGGGTGGGGAGACGGACAGGAGGAGCGGACGGACAGACGGGCGCGCAGGTGGGTGGGGAGACAGACAGGAGGAGTGGATGGACAGATGGGTGGACGGGCAGATGTGCACACAAGTGGGTGGGGAGACGGACAGGAGTGGACGAGTGGACAGGGATGCAGAAGGGAGAGGGCACACGTGCATGTGAGAATGGGGGGAGGGGTGGGAAATGGGTAGATGAGTGTGCAGACGGCTGAGGGCACAGAGGGGTGGGTGGTGATCAATGGACCGCGGGCAGGCTGGGTGCACACAGGAGCAGGCAGCTCTGGCACACGGCAGACAGCACGTGGTGGTCAGAAAACCCCAACCCTGTCCTGAAACCTCTGGGCCCCGCAGCGCCCCCACCCCCCACTCCACAACCTCTGCACAGACCCTGGGCGGCCAGTGCAGCAGAGCCCCGCCCCCCTGCCTGGCCCAGGACGCACACCCCCTTCCCCCTGCCCCCGTGCCCTTCGCTGCGGTCTCCAAACCACGGAGACCTGCTCAGGGATCCCACGCGGGGTCACGTCCATGCCCCTGAATCCGTCAGCCAGGCTGGGGTCAAGGGGGCATCTCTGAGGGCCCGCAGACGTGGGCTCTGTGGGACCCCAGGAGAGTGGGGGGTGAGAGCCACACCCACCTCTGGGGTGCTCAGCCCCCACCCACCCACCCAGGCCAGGCCATGGGAGGCCAGCCACAGGCCGATCACCCTGCCCTGACCCAAACCAGCGCCACCAGCACTGCGGGAGTGAGCGTCCCCAGTGCCAGAGGCCCCGGAGGCAGCGGCCCAGGGTCAGCGCGGGGCCAGAGAGCATCCAGTGAGCCAGCGCAGGGTGACCACGGACAAGCCACGTCAGCCTGGCTTCTGCGCGCTGCCCCTCGCACCTGGCACCACCGGTTCCGCCTCCCGGCCGTGGGCGGGGCCAGCTGTAGGCGGGCATCCAGGGAGGCCCCGCACGCCGCGCCACAGGTGCGCCTGCCGCCCTCCTCCAGGGCTCGGCTCCCCCCAGGCTGAGGTCAGGGCCTGGGGCCCTCAGTCTGCCCGCCCTCCCCAGGCTTGCTGGGCAGCGGGCGCTCCCCTTGCAGTGCAGGCGTCAGAGCGCTCCCTGGCCCCACAGTCCCCCCCAGACCCGAACCCAAGCGTGGGAGGGGCACAGTGCAAGATCCTGGCCCCTCCAGCCCGGGGTGCCTCCTCCCCCTCCCCACCTGCAGCAGACTCTGGGTACAAAGACACCCCGTGGGCGTGGCTGTGACCCGCAGGCCCCGCGGGTGGAAGGCTGAGCCGGGTGGGCAGGGCCCCAGGCAGTCAGCCCCCTCCGCAGCCCCCCCCTCCCCCGCCAAGCTCCCCAGCTCCTCGCTCTCTCCTCTGCCTGCCTTCCAAATCAATACGCGGGGACAGAGGCTCCGCACGGCCCCCCTCCCCGTCCCGCGGGCCGGAGAGCTTCGTGGGGAGGGGGCGGGGGCTGGGAGACTCCCCGGCCTCAGTGTCCTCATCCGGGGAATGGGGGAGTCAGACTCCCCCCGCCGCCCCCATCTTCCTCCCCCTGGTTCGCCGGCTTCCCCTCCCCCAACGAGCGCCGCCCGCCGCCCCCCTCCCCGCCGAGCCCCCAGACCCCAGCTGCGGCGCTCTCCCGGCTCCAGCGGCGGCGCGGCGCCCTCCCCGCCCCCCGCGCGCCCCCTCCTCCGCGCCCCTCCCCCGGCCCCCCTCTCTCCGGGGGAGGAAAGGTCGCGGTGCAGCTGATTACTCGGAGCTCAGTTGCTGTAGCAACGGCGGGGGAAGTGGGCCAGGCGGGCTTTGAGGACGCGCGAGGTCGGCCGCGGGCGGCGGCAGCCGGCGCGGGCTCGGGGCGCGGCGAGCGGGAGGCCGCCCGCAGCCGGCCCGCCGTCCGGAGGCAGCCCGGCGCCCCTCGCGCGCCCCTGCGGCCCGGGCGTGGCTGCGCGCTCCCGCGGGCCCTGGAGCTGCTCCTGCTCTGGGGCTTCCCGCCTCCCGTGTCTTCTGCGGGGCCCCCCCCCCCCGGCACGCACTCGCCTCCCTCACCCCAACCCGGCCTGCGCTGGCGACCCCCCCTCCCCGCAGCCTTTGTCGTCGGCCCGGAGACCCCGGACTCCCTCAGCCCGGCCGGACGCCGGGGGCCGCGAAGGGGGCAGGGACTGCTCCCCGGACACGCGCACCCGCCAGCGCCCACGCGAGCCCCTTGGGAAGGCCTTGCTGGGCTCCAAAGAGAAGCAGGCCTGGGTGCCCGCGGAGGGGGGCCCAGGGCGGGGCTGGGTTCAGATCCCCTCCCCGCGGCCTCGGGAAGCGACACACGGGCCCTCGGTTTGTCGCGCAAAGACCTGACCCTGAGCGCGTATTCAAGACTGAAACTCTGGAGACCACCGGTGGCCCGCAGGCTGGGGTGCGCCGGGGCACAGAGCCCCCACCCCGGGGCCCGGCCAGGCCGGGGGGAGGGGGCCAGCAAGAAGAGCCCCTCCTGTGCGACAGCGGTGACAGAAAATTCCAGAACGTGCCACCGACTTGGAGCAGTGCAAGGAAGGGGGAGGACTCGGGACAGCAAGGGCTGCCAGTTTTGCAGGGGTGGGGGAGGGGGAGGCGGAGGTGGCTGGCTGGTGTGAGCCTGCCTTGTGCAGTGGCCTGGTCACCGCGCCTCTGCCAGGGGTGGTGCCGGCACCAGGCTCAGCTCGGTACACGGGGCGGGCAGGGGCGGGGCTGCTGGTCCCTGGCTGGGTGGCTGGGCAGCGAGACATACCCTGCTCCCAAACTGTTCCCCCTCACTGCGAAGCGGCCCCCTGCGCCAGGCTGGGCCAGGCCAGGCAGCTTCCTGGGCCAGCAAGAGAGGCCAGTCCCAGTTCCCTCCCCGGGCGGGGACCACAGACAACATCCTGTGACGGTGGCAACGTGGGGAGGAGTGATCCAGGCATGTGCAAGGGCCCTGTGGCTGGTGCGAGAGCACCTTGCAGAACGCATGGGAAAGGTCTCCATGGCTGAAACAGGCGGCCTGGGGCACAGTCAGGCCGGGCCGGGCGCGGGGGTCCACATGGAGCCTCCGTGGGCCGCTGGCTCTGAGATCCCCGGCCGCCCCTCGCCGCTGGTCACTGGTCTCAGGCTCAGATCCCCATCTGGCAGATGGGGGCAGTGGGCCCTCAGGGACCTGGCTCGGGCCCCCCTGCATCTGAATGTTCGGGCTCAGGCTCCCAGGGACCCCAGCACAGAGCAGGCACCCTAGAAATATCTACGGAGGTGGCCCGCGTCACCGGTGTAGGAGTGACAAAGCCCCTGCTCGCGTTGGGCTCACGTTCCAGCCGGAAGGCGAAGAGCCCACCTCTGGCGGGCAGGTGTGGCCCAGAGAGTTCTAGAAAAGTGTCCCCTGCACCCTCAGCTTGCTCAGTATCCCGGGCGGTGGCAGCTTTGGGCAGCCCCCAGCCCCCGCTGCCCGCCTCCCCCAGGCCATCCAGGTGGCCCCGGGGCTGACCTGAAAGCTGCTGGGGCCATGCGGAGGCCAGGCCGGGAGGGGCTCAGAGGGGCCGGGCCAGTCGGAGCCTGCCTTGGCCTCGCGCCCGGTGCTCCACCCAGAATCAGCCCAGGTGTGTTGGGGCAGGGGTGGGGGTGGGGGTGGCGTTTGGTTGCATCCCAGGAAGGAGGCCTCTGGCTCTCAGGCTCCTGTGGCTGGGAGAGGGGGAAGGGGGGTGGGCAGCCGCAGCCCGGCCCCAGTGTGCCCCCTGGGCTCTCCCTCCGGAAACAGCCGAGCCCACCCAGCTGAGGGAGGCAGCTCCTCTGGGGAGGCCACACTGCCTCCTCTGGCTGGCCGTGGGTCAGGAGCTGTCGTGGGATCGCTGGGGCCAGGGTCCCCCCAAGTCCCAGGGAGATGGGCCCAGGCCCCACAGGAGCTGGGTCCCCGAGCTGATGCCGGCTCCGGGAGCCTCCTGCTAGGCCAAATTTGTCCCAGCCCCGCCACCCAGCCTGCCCTTGGGCTGCCTCTTGGGTGCCGGGTTATCCCACGGCTCCTTCATGCGTGCCGTGGGTGGGGTGGGGCCGGAACAGAGGGCTGGGCCGGTGTCTTCAGGAGCCTGGAGGAGCCCCTGACCCAGCCTGTTGTGACGTGGCAGGAGCAGAAGAGGCCTCTGGGACCCGTGTAAGTGGAGACGCAGAGCCTGGGTCATTGCCGGCCAGGAGAGGCTGTGTGGCTGCTCCAGGGGTAGGACACATGGCACATGCAAAGGCCCTGGGGTGAGGGAAGGGGACAGGGAGGCGGGCAGCAGGAGGATGGGGCCGTCTCTGTGTCCCGGCAAGCACGGGGCCGGGGGCCAGCCTGGCAGCCCTGGTCCCCACAGCCCACCCTGGGGCCTGGCGCACAGCTGCCCTCCTTGGGAGGCAGAGGGCCTGGTGGTCAAGGCCACGGCAGCCCCAGGGCCTGGGGGCACCGCCTCTGGTCTGGCCCTGCCTCTCCCCTTCCCGGGAGCAAGCACAGCAGAGGTGGGGGGCTGGGGGGCTCCCCACCTCTGGCTGAGATGCACAGAGCCTGCTGCCCGGCCAGAGGGTCCAGACAGCTGAGCAAATGATGCTGGCGGCCGGGGGCCCCAGGGCGGGGGCAGCGAGGGGCTGGGGGCTGCTTCCCCTCCCAGCCCGGCCCTCCCCACCGGCAGCTCCAGGGTCCTGGGCTCTGTGTCCCCAGCACTGCCCCCGTGACTGCCAGGGTCACCTCCCCTCGCGGGTGCTGGCCCCCAGCCCCGGCTGTGCACACAGTTCCTCCTGTCACTGCCCGGGGCTGCTCCCGTGGGTCCTTAGGCCTCAGGGAGGTGGGCCCAGGCCACAGCCTCCTGGGGCAAATGAACCCCGGCTCCCTCTGGGCTGCCTCTGTGTGTGTGTGCACACACGTGTATCCGTGTGCGCGTGTGTTGGTGCCGCACTGGGCTGCAGTGAACGGTGAGCGAATCGGCTCCAGTGCCTGTGGGATGAAAAGGTCTGTGCCCACCTCCACCCCACACATGTGTTTAGTGTGTACACAGGTGTGCCATGTGCAGGCAGTGCTGACACGCATGTGTGCACGCATGTAAGAGTGCGTGTGGGCAGTGTCACATATGTGTGTACAGCACAAGGATGTACACAGATGCGTGTGACCTGTGTCTGTTGGGAGCAGTGTGTGTGCATGTGAGCACGCGTGTGAGGGCCACGTACACCCACACATGTGTGCCATGTCTGTGTGCGTGCTGCGTCCTGTGTGACATGTGGTGACATGTGTGTGTGACATGTGTGACATGGCTGGGCAGTGGGCCCAGGAAGCAATAGGAAGACCCTGGCGGGGGACCTGACCCCGGCTCTCGAGAGCCAAGTCCTCCCGCCTGGAGGTCAAGGTCCCGGCCTGGGCCTCTGCACAGTGGGGGCCCCCGCCCTGACCTTTTCCCTCTGTGCTCAGTGGAGCGGAAGAGGTGGGCTGGGGAGGAGCCGGGCAGGGGTCGTCGGCACCTCCCTCCAGTGCTGACCTCTGGGGTCTGTGGCCTCAGCCCCTCTCCCTCCTGCACAGTGGGGATGAGCCCAGGCCACAGGGCACGCGCTGCGCCCCGCTCCGTGGTCAGGTGGCCACGGCCCGCCCACCTGCGCTCAGCATGGCCCCACCCTCCCAGCTACCCACCTGTGCCCCCCCCCCCCGTCTGAGCAGGGAGGGAGGGGAGGCTGTGGGCAGGGGAGGGGAGAGGGGAGGGGGAGGCCAGCTACAGGGATCCTGGAGAACTTGGCCGCTCGATCCTTCAGGGACACTGGGAGGAAGCGGTAGGCTCGGGCTGGGCGTGGAGAGTGGAGTTAAGGTGCCCGCAGCAGTGCTGGGGAGCCTGGGCTCCGGCTCCCGACCCGGCTCCAGCTCCCGGCTCCAACTCCGCGCGCACGTGGACCCCAGAGGCAGCAGGGACGGCTCCGGTACTGGGCTCCTGCCCGGGGCACAGACTGGACAGCTCCCTGCTGACGCACCTGGCCCGAGTCCTTGGGTCCCTGCCACTCATGTGGGGGACCCGGATGGGGCTCCTGGCTCCTGGGTTCGCCCTGGCCCAGCCCTGGCTGTTGTGGTCATTTGGAGAGTCTGTCTCTCTCTCACTGTCTGTCTGTCTCTCTCTCATTCTTCCTTTCACATAAATAAAAGAAATCTTTAAAAAGAAAAAACGGTAAAGCTAAGTTTATTTGGGGGCAAAAACTGTGGGAGTCCTCAAGGAAGTGCAGGACACGAGAAACGGCAAACAAGCGCCTTTTCACGCCGCGTCCTCCACACTGTCAAGCAGCACCAGGTACTCAGAGGGCTGTGGTGGCCAGGCTGGACGCGGACGGACGAGGGCATTGGCAAGGGCATCGGCTGGCGGGCAGCGGCCCCGGAGGCCGGGCCATGGAGCTGTAAGCAGCCCAGGCCTGGCCAGGACGAGCATCACACAGGGGAGCGCTCGGTCGCTGGACAGAAGCCTCCCAGGGGCCTCCGGGCCTCCGCTTGTCCATCTGCAAACCAGGGCCGGGACCCGCGTCCGGGGTGGGAAGGGACGTCACGCACCCGACAGGTGTCGCCTGCCGCCACCGGGGCACACGTTTGCAGGCTCCACGCAGGGGTGGGGGCTGCAGTGAGGGAGGGGATCAGACGCAGAGTGGAGGGGGCAGCCAGGGAGGGGAGAACACAGAGGGCTCGCTGTGGTCTGACTGTGTGCCCCAACCTTCCTGTGTTGGACACTAAATCCCCAATGCCACCGTGCTGGGAGGTGGGGTTCAGGGGGCTGGCGCTATAGCGTAACAGGTAAAGCCCCAGCCTGCAGTGCCGGCATCCCATATGGGCGCCGGTTCGAGTCCCGACTGCTCCACTTCCCATCTAGCTCTCTGCTATGGCCTGGGAAAGCAGTGGAGGATGGCCCAAGTCCTTGGGCCTCCGCACCTGCGTGGGAGAGCTGGAGGAAGCTCCTGGCTCCTGGTTTCAGATCGGCGCAGCTCAGGCTGTTGCGGCCAACTGGGGAGTGAACCAGCAGATGGAAGAACACTCTCTCTCTCTCTCTCTCTCTCTGTGTATATAACTGACTTTCAAATAAAAATAAATCGTCAAAAAGAAAAAAAGAGGGGCTCAGGCCTTGAGGGTTGATGCCGTTATCTGAGGAGTGGGCTCAGCACCTCCCCTCCCTTCCCTGCACCCGGGCCGCACAGCCTCTGTCTGTGGGTGCCCCAGTCTGCCGAGCTCTGACACCGCAGCACTGGACAGTCGAGGCTGGGGCCAAGGGGCACCCGAGTCCATCGCCCCAAGAGCTGGGGGACCCAAAGGTCAGCCTGGCTGCACCCCAGGAGCCCCAGGAGGACGGTGGGGGAGGCCCGTCTCGGGGACCCTGCAGCTGTCTCCGGAAGTCTTCCTGAGACAGGTGGGCCTCCTGCTCTGGAGGACAGGGTGAGCCTCACCAGCTTCCCTCGGAGATACTGGGGCCGCAGCGGGGCGGGGCGGGCCCTCCACCCTGTGCAGCCCAGGGCCCTGTGCCTGGAGGCCTCCCCCGGGTTCGCTCACCAGGGGACAGAACTGCGTGGGGACTGCAGTTGGAGTCCGACATCTGGCTGCGCCATCTACAGCTGAGGGTCCCAGGGCAGGCTCCTCCATCTCCCCGGGCCTGCATTTCCCCATCGGTGACCTGGGAAGAGCTGCAGAGGGCCCCACGTGCCGGGAGGCCGGGGCTCGTTCACTTTCTGACCGCCCACTCGTGTCCCACTGCCCCTCACGACCAGGCTCCCCCCACCCTGGCCCCTCTGCTGGGCCCAGGGATCCCACGTCAAGCCTGGGAGGACCTCCGAGGCACGGAGTGCAGCCCCAGCGGCCAGCTGTGGCACTCAGGCTCAGAGTGGAGTCCCCCAGGGCCACTGCCTATGACATCAGCGTCCCGGATCCGGAGTGAACTTGTGAGTCCCGGCTGCTCCACTTCCGGGGAGGCAGCAGCAGATGGCCCGAGTGTGTGGGCCCTGCACCCACGAGGGAGACCCGGGCAGTCTCGGGCTCCCGGCCTCAGCCTGGCCCAGTCCTGGTTATGGTGGCCGTTTGCGGGGAGGGGTGTGAACCAGCGAATGGGAGAGCTCCCTCCCTCCCTCCCTCTCTATGTTGCTCTGCCTTTGAAATAGATAAATCTCTGAAAACAGGAAGAAAAAGCAAAAAGAGGAAGAAAAAGCAGTCAGCAGAGGCCAGGCTCGGGCGTGGGTCCTGGACCGCTTCTGCCGCGGCAGTGGTGGGCTGGGCTGTGGCCTCTACACTGGCGCTCCCCAAGCAGGGACTGGGAGCGCACTGGTGGCTCTGTGGGCCTGCCCCCCCCCCTCAGCCTGTGAGTGAGTGAGTGAATGAATGAATGAAGCCAGAACCCATCTGCCTCCCAGCGCAGCCCGGCCCCTGGGGGTCCGCAGCCTCCGTCCACCCCCCCCCCAACATCGGGGCTGCCAAGGGCTCAGGGGCTCCCAGACCCTCCAGCCAGAGGATCAAAGGGAGCCGGGGACAGCGGGACGGGACGGGAAGCGGCTCCGGGGTGGGCCCCCTGCCCAGTGACGCAAGACGCACAGGAAAAGGACACAGATGGAGCGGCCCGGGGAACAGGATGCAGGCTGGGGGTCGGCCACTTCCCTGCGCGGAGG
>NC_084838.1:5336111-5371111 GCF_033115175.1 Lepus europaeus | reverse complement strand
GCCGCCAGAGGAGTCGGGTGTGAGCGCACAGTGGGTCCCCCGCACGTCACCTTGACCCATCTGTTAAAGGGGACGATCACCGTGCAGGGTTGGGGGAGCACCCGAGACCCAAGCACACAGTAGGTCTCTAGGAAGTGAAAGCAACAAGGCAGACAGGAGACCTCGAGGGGCTTGGTCCAGATTTGGTGTTTGGCCCCTTGGGGCCCCAGGCTTTGAGGGTGCTCGAGCCACACCCGTGGGAGCTGCTACACTGCAGAGTCCCGGCTGAATCTTGACCCAGGAGGCCCCTCGCGCCCCAGGCCCCTCCAGCTCAGCTGCTGGTGTTCTGCGGCAAGCCGGTTACTCTGGGGGAACCGCGGGGGTTGGAACCACGTGGCTGCCGGCACGGACGCAGCCCGGGGGCCTTGGGCAGCTCCGGCAGCGGCGGTCCTGGCTGACCTTGCAAGGGCCGGCACGGGTGGGGACGGCGGTGCCAGGGCAGGGGTGCGTGCAGTGTTCCGTGCCGGGAGGCAGTGTCTGTGCAGGCCGCTTGGGCTCAAAGCCCAGCTCTGTCCTCTCTACCTGGGTGACCTTGGCCCAGCTCCGCAAAGGGCTGTGTGCACCTGCAGAGGCGACTTCCAAGCCGGGCAGGGGGTCCCAGAGTGCGGGGCTCCAGACCTCTGAGCCCCAGACTGGAGGCTGGAAGAATGGACCGGGAGGGAGGGGAGAGGGTTTGAGGGTGCGGCTCCTGCAACCGCCCCTCCCCCACTGCTGCCTGCGTGTGACCCTTGGAGAAGGCAGGCTGAGGGCCCTGGGACAGTGGCCTGGGGTTAACCTGCCTTTGAGACTGACCTTCCAACGTCTGACCCCAACGCAGGCTGCAGGTTACCCAGGACCTGTGGCTGAGAGCCCGTGTGGGGAGCATGGGGGGTCCTGGGCATGTCTGCCAGCTGTGGCTTCCAACAGGGGACCTCCCCAGCCCCCAAACACGCCCCCAGCTCCCGCGCCCCATCCCCCGCCTCCTCAAGGAGCAAGTCTGGGCTCAGAGAGGGCGAGCCCCAGCCTGAGGCCGCCCAGCAGCGGGAGCGCGAGGTCCCTGCCCCCCACCCCTCCCCGGGCACGGCCGGAAGCAGAGACTCGGGGCCAGGCTCTTCCCACGCCCCCTCCCCCTTTCCCGGTGCGCAGCTCCCCTCCCCCGGCTCTTGGGGCGGCCTCGGCGCCGTCTCTCCCGCTTCCGCAGGATCCCCCGCGCGCCTCCGGGAGCCCACCCCGAGGCAGCTTTCTCACAACAGGACCCCCGCGTGGGGACGCCGCGGGGCCCAGCGGGAGAGCCGGGCACGGGGTCAGGCGAGGCGGGGTCTCCGCGGCCGTCGCCCCCGCCCCTCCCCGGCCCTGGCTTGGCCCTCCCCGCCCAGGCCCGCTGAATAATTGATTGGCCCAGAAGCCGGGGCTCTGCGGGCGCGCCAGCCCCGCGCCCCCCGGGTGGCGGTCCCCGGCTCGGGCCGGGCGGGGGTCGCGGGCCGCTGGGCTGTGCGTGCCCGGGCTCACTGCTGCGCTCCGCGGGCCGGCTTTTTTCCCCCTTTTTTCTCTTTCCTTTTTTTTTTTTTTTTCTTTCCTGGAGCGGAGCCCGGCGCCAGGAGTCTGGAACCCGCCTGACAAGCTTTTGAGTTATGGAGGGGGGAGGGGTGGGCGCGCAGCGCGGGGGCGGGGAGGGCGCGGCGCGCTCCCGCGGGCAGGGCCAGGGCGCGCGCACCGGCTCCGGGCGAGGGTCGGGCGGCGGCGGCGGCGGCCGGGAGGGGGCGAAGGGGCCCCCGCACTGCGGCGGGGGGGGGGGGGCCCGGGCGGGCGGTCCCGCGCCGAGCGCCACATTCCTTTCCGCTGAACTGGGCGCCCGGGCCGCGCCGCGCCCTGCACGCAGCCCCGGGCGGGGGGGGGGGGTGCCGGGCCCCTCCCCCCCCCCCCGCAGGAAGCGCGTGTTCGGCCCCTTTGCCGGTGGGCGGGGCCCCAGCACCGCGAGGGTCGTCCCGGGCGGGGTCGCCCCGCAGCGTCTGAGCCCCTCTGCGGTCCTCGGCCTGGCTCAGGACTGCGCCCTGGTTGGAGGCACGGGGGGGGGGGGGGCACCTTCGCTTCTCTTGGGGAGGCGGGGTCCGGAGTGAGGGGCACCCCACGACCCCAGGGGGCCCAGGATCGGAGCAGGAGACTCCCCAGCCAGCAGCGGCCCGCCCCCTTGCACTGTGCAGTTGCTGCTCCTGCCGCGGTGGGCTTCTGTGCACCTGGGGGACCCCCAGCCCAGCACCACTTGTCCCCCCCAGCTGGTTGGTGACCCGGATGTCCCTGCATGCTCCCAGCTGTGTGGCCTTCACCCCCCACCCCGAGTCACCCGCGCCCCCTCTGGCTCCTCGGCGCCAGCCTCTCCTGGGTTCTGGAAGATTCCATGAGGCCCTGCAGGCCCGGGCTTAGCGTAGAGCCAGGCACATGGCGAGCGCCGCTGCGCTGTTGTTTGTTAGAATTTCCCAGGACCCCGCCCCCAGCCCCCCGCCGAGCCGGTGTGGAAATCACCCCAAGCCAAGCTGATGAGCAGAAGTTTCCAGTCTCCCTGGCAAAGCTGGGAAGAGTTTGGGTGCGGCTCAGAGAGCAGCTGGGCAGGCTGTGCAGGGCCAGGGCTGGGGAGGGCCCCCAGATGTTCTTGGCGGCCCTGGGGGCTGGGGGAGGGGAGCGCTGCCCCTCCCCCGCCCAGCGCTGCTGCCGCACCGCCAAAGGCTGGCCGTGGTCTGTGGTCAGCAGCCATTGGCTCTGCCCCTGCCTGAGCGCCCCTGCGCCCCCGGGAGCTCGCAGGAGCCAGTGCCCGGGTAGGCGTGGCACAGCCTCACCTGGGGAAAGCACCAAGCCCTCGAGGCCTCTGCCTGGGTCACCGCTGGGCGGCGGGTGGGGGAGGGGCAGGTCCTCCCGTGGGGCTGCGTGACCCTGGGCGGTCAAGCGTGGGCTCTGTCGACCTTGGTCTCCCCGTGTCTGCACAGAGGGAAGGAAGTGTTGGAGTGGGAAGAGCCGGTGTGGAGTGCCAGCCTGGCCCAAGCTCGGACAAGTCCGAAGGAGGCTAGGACAAGGCCAAGTACAGAGAACGGGTGCCGGCCGCTCCTTGCCGGTGCCACGGTGCTGGGTGGTGCACGCACGCGGCTGTCTTCCAGTGTACCGGGCTCAGAGACGGCAGGTCACCGCCCCAAGGACACAAGGCCGGGAGCCCTGACGTGCTAGCGTAGAGCCCGACTGCCGGTGGGAAAAGCAAGTTGAACGTTCATGAAGACGGGAGATGTTCACGCGCGAAGTCCTTGCAGGACGGCAAGGCAGGGGCCCCAGAAAGCAAGACCCGGGGCGCCAGCCTTGAGGAGCTCACGGCTCCCCAGGGAGAGTGAGGAGAGGCGGGGAAGGCGGTGCCTCGCAGCGCCCCGAGCTGCACTGGGGTCTGCTGGGGAGGGGGCGGGGGCACAGAGGCCGGGAGACCGGGCAGGCTGGTCTGGAGCCTCCCGGGGGGCGCGGCCGGGAGGAGGGCGGAGCTGGCAGTGCCGGCTGAGGCCAGCCAGGCTGCAGAGCCCTTGGAAAGCAGGAGCCGGGCAGGCCTGGGAGCAGAGGAGCGACAGCTCAGGGACAGGAGGGTGGGCGGGGCGTCCGGTGGCACGGGCATCCGACAAGGCTGCCCTCTAAAGCCTCCTAAGCAGGTGTCACTGTCAACCCCAAACAGGCAGAGTTGGGAGCAGGCGGAGAGGCGGAGGCCGGGCGGCTGGGCAGGAGCAGCAGCCGGGGCTGGGGCCGGGCTGCCTCTGGCCGCACCCCCTCCCCGCCCCCGGACTGGACTTTCCAGGGCCCTGCTGGGCCCTCTGACCTGGAGCCTCAGCCTTGGCTGATGGGGAACCACGTCAGCCTGCCCCCCTCGGCCCCAGTACTGCCCCGCCACGCTCCTCCCCGTGGCCAGGCCGGGAGACCCAGGCCGACCTTCCCTCCGTGCTGGGCTGGCTGGGGACAGATTTCCGGGCCTGCCTGTGTCTCTGGGGACAGACTGGCCCATGCCCAAGCACCAGCCGCTGTGCTGGATGCTCCGTGGGCAAGGTCTCTTGGTCTCCATAGAATCCAGCAAAGCACACGTCGCCCTCCCCCATCCCATTCTACAGATCAGGAAACAGAGGCTCGGGGCTTGCCTGTGCCCTCCCGCCCAGGGAGGGGAAGTGGGGTTCTCTGGGGGGGAGGGGGTGTTCCCGGCCACAAGTACCGCCCTGGGCTCTTCAGGAGAAAACTGTCGCTGTCTCCCCGCGTCTTGCGCTGGTGCCAAGCTGGGTGCTGTTCCCTCTGCCCAGGCGCCTCTGCTCCCCCAGGGGCCAGGGGGAGGGGGAGGCTCCACCCCGGGAGGCCCAGGCAGAACCCCTCTTCCTCCCCAGAGTCCCCTGCCTGCATTCCTTGGCCTCTTATCTGTTCCTGTGGGCTCCTAAGGGAGGGAGAAAAGCCGGGGGACACGGCTGGGACGTGGGCGGATAGGAGGGACCGGTCAGCTCGTTCTGAGCACGCAGGAGGCCAGGGCTGGGGCAGGATGGTCGGACGCGAGAGGGAGGGTGGCCTGAGCCGCCCTGGGCGATTTGGCTTGGCCGCGGGGTGGGGGGACAAGTTCCCGGAAAAGAATCTAAGATGTGAGCTGCCCCGCTGAGCCCCTCCCCGCCAGCCCAGAGGGGCCCACAGCCCAGATCCGGCCCCCAGACCTCAGCGGCTAGGCTGGGGGGAGCTCCAAGCCCGGGGTTACTCCTGCACAGTGAAAAGCCCCCTTTGCTGCCCTGGGTGGAGATGCAGAGTTGGGAGAGCAGCTGCCCCGCACTGTGACGGGCGCATCGTGGGCCCGCCCCCTTTGTGGATGGACACACCGGCCACCCCGGCCCAGCCAGGAAGGCCAGGCTCCCGGCTTCCCCGCGGCTCGGGCAGGCTCCAAGGCAGACAAGCAGCCTCATAGAGTGACTCACTGGAGAGGAGCCAGCCCTAGCCAGGTTTCTGTTGACACAGGACCCCCAGTGACCATGGGGCCATCGCCGGGGGCAGATGGAACTCAGGTGCTTCTGGGATCTGGCTCCACCCCCTGCCAAGCAGGCCAGCTGCCTCAGTTTCCCCATTTGCAAAGGGCGCAGGTTTGCTGGGAAGGTCACGGGGAGAGGCGGGGTCAGCATGTTCTCCCCACCATTGTTAGAAACCCCTGGGCAGGAGAGGGGGCAGGGAGGCGCCCAAGACTGGGCCCTGGCCCCTTTGTGCCATGGACTCACGGGTGGCTCTGGACAAGGCCCAGCCTCGCTCCGGGCCCCAGTTGCCCCCTGGTCCAATCCGGCCCAGCTAACGGGCAATGCCCTGGCCCTCCTCCAGCCCCCCCGCGCAGACGCGGGCACACAGGGCCGCACAGGTGTACCAGGGGCGCCCACGGCCGCGCGCTCGCCCCTCCCCCATGAGCTGAGCACCAACTGTCGGCGCGGGCGGGGGTGGGAGCGGGAAGGAAAAAGCCCACGACTCAGCCGGGGAAGAGGGGTGCGGGGGGGTGCGCAGGCGAGGGAAACGACAGCCCGCGGCCCCCTCGAGTCCCGGCTCATGAATATTAATGCGGCGGTAATTAAAATGCAGGGACGCAGCAGGACGGATGCGGCGCCTTCGCAGGCGGGTGGAGCGCGCTCCGCGCCGGCGAAACGCGGGCCCGGGCTCCGGGGGGGCCCCCGCGGCCGCCCCTCCGCGCCCTGCCCCGGCCCGGGCCGCGCGCCAGGCCGCCGGTTCCCGGAGCCGGCCCCCCTCCCGCCCTCGCGGCCGGCTGATGTCACCCGCACAAAACTTTCCGCTGCCCGGCCCGGCCCGTCTCGGGGCCCTGAGTCATCGCCGCCCCCGGCCGCGGCCCCGGCCTGCGGCGTCTGCTGGTGCGGAGCGCGCGGCCCCCTGGCGGGGCTTGACGTCATGGGGCCGGCGGGGCCCGGAGCCGCCCGGCTGCGGGGGCCACACCCGCAGATTCCAGGTTCCAACCCGGTGCCGCCTGGCTCTGGGTGCCTGCCCTCGGGCAGCCTTGGGGTTCCTCCTCCCGCAGCCTGGGCGGGCGCGGAGGTGTCCAGCCGGGTAAACCGAGGTCCAGCCGCGCCCAAGGCCGCCCAGCGGGAGGGTGCGGCAGCCTGAGGCTGTCACCGCCCCATCCGCCCAGTCCGGGTTCCAGGAGGCGCCCAGAGCACCGTGCCCCCATCCGCCCAGTCCCGATTCCAGGAGGTGCCCAGAGCACCGTGCCCCCATCCCACGTTGCACAGCGGCTAGGGGGTTCTGGAGCAGAAGCCCTGGGCGTCAGGCTCGGCCGGCTCCGAGGGCTTTGGGCCACCACCTTCTGGACGTGTCCCTGTGAGCACGGCCAGCCCCCGGAGGACACAGCGTGAACACAACCAGGGGACTGGGGACCTGTGCTCAGATCCTGGCTCCTGCTCCCCACACCCCCTGGCCAGCCCCCCTGTCCCGGGTGGGGAGGCACTTGTCTACCCGCTTGCCGGTGGGTGTGGGTGCCTGGGAGAGCTGGGGCTTTGGCCGGGGACCCCATTACAGCAATGGCTGGGGTCTGAGACCCCCTCCAGGCCTCCTGCCCACACCCCGCCTCCAGCGAGCAGGAACCGGGAGCCCGCAGAGGAGGGAGCTGGCAGAGGAAGGCCGGCTGCCTGGGCCTTTCAAGTCCCTTCCTGCTCCAGGGGGCCTCCTCATGCCCCCAGGCCTTTGCACGCGCTGCTCCCCAGCCTCGGTGCCCAGGTCCTGGTTAACTCCTCCGCCTCGGTCTCTCCCTGCCTGTTCCCCGTGGGGACTGTCCACTCAGCAGAACCCTGGCTTGCAGGCACACACAGCCCAGCAGGCACTCCATGTGCCACAGGCCGGACACTGCCACCCCCAGCACCCAGCACCCACGCCGCGCACGCCTGGCCACAACACCCAGAGCTGACAGGGCTGCAGGAGAGCCCTCCCCCCACCTCCCCTGGGCACCCCGAGAGGGCGGGGCCCTGTCTCCTCCTCCACTGTTACTATCTGCGCCAGGCCACCCCCCATGGTCACCGCCCTGCCTTCAAGACCAGCCCACAAGGCCCCGCCCCCACTCCTGCCAGGGGTCCCTGCTCGGGTCACGACCATCCTGGCTTGGGGGGGCGGTGTGACCAGAATTGGGTGGAGCTTTCGGGTCATTTGGGGGGGGGGGGGCTCAGCTTTCTCGTCTACAATGGGGAAACACTGCTAAGCACTTTGCAGAGACAAAGACACGTCAGCACAGGCGGCGTCATCAGCAAGGCCCCCAGGCTCCCCTGGGGCCAAGCCCGCCGGTGAGCTGAGCCTGGGTGGGCACGGCTCTAGCCTAGGGAAGCATCCTTATCCCCTGGGAGTGGCCTGGCCAGGCCCCGGCTGCAAACTGGGCTGCGCCGGCGAGCAAGTGCCGGCAGCTCAGACACGGCACCGTGTCACCCAAACACCGCCCCACAGCGACCCACGGCTGTGTCCCCGTCTCTTCCAGAACCTTCCTGGTCTGCTCACTCCCCTCATCTGTGCGTTTCAGCTCCATTGCCTGAGCAGGGGTCAGAGTGGTTAGGAACTCTTCTGTCTCGTTCTCCCTGTGCGACCTTGGGCGCGTCACTGCACCTCTCTGAGCCACCAGCCACGGGGCTGTTCCGAATTCATGAGAGGACGTGTGCGAAGCGCCTGGCGTGGGGACTTACGTTGGACTCTGCCCCAGGAGCCACTGGCTGCGGTGCTGAGGCCCAAAACCTGTCCTCCCACCTCCGCCTGAACCCCAGGACCTGGGGGCCCAGCTCAAGGCACAGCCCTGCCTGTGCACCTGTGAGACAGGGGCCTGGCCCCGGCCACGGTGGCCGGACTGCCCGCCAGGCGCTCAGGGCTCCAGCCTGTCTGAGGGGGAGTGTTTCAAACGGAGACGAGGTGTAGGACCGTGTCGTGTGCTAGTGTGGCCGGGGGACCCATGCGCCCACACCTTTGCCTGCTGGGCCCCGGGTTGGCAGACTCCCCAGAGCTCCTGCACCCATGCGAGCCAGGCGTCAAGAGGGTCCTGACAGCCCCAGGAGGCACGTGCAGCTTGGATGGGGAAACCGAGGCTGGGAGGGGCCGTCCTGTGCCCCAGGCCCCGAAACTGCTCCAGGCCGGGGGAGCCAGATCTGCACCCCACGGACTCCGAAGCCCGAGTTCCGCCCATCAGACCACCCTCCCCTGCCTTTGCCTTGCCTCACACCCACCGCGCACCCACCGCGCCCAAGTCACCGTCTGCCGGCCCCCAAGTGCTGGGCACCATCTCCAGGATGGCCACAGGGAGTCCCACAGACAGGCCGATAGCAGGTGCTCCCTGCAGGGCAGCTCGGCAGAGGACTTCCAGGGAAGACGTCGGAACCGGAAGAGAGCTCAAGGCTTGGCACCCTGGCCGACCTCACTCCGCACACAGCAAAGCTCTGCTCAGAGAGGCATGGCCGACAGCCCAGGGATCCACGGCCACGGCCAGACAGCAGGAGTGGCTGACCTCTGGCCTTCAATCCGGGTCTGTGCTTCCCCTGCCGTGAGCCTCAAGGTTCCCACTCAGGAATGGGGCGAACAACCCCGTCTCAAAAGCGGCGCGCGGAGGAAGAACATGCCGGCGCCCAGGCCGCCTGCCTGCCGTGGGTACTGGCTGCCAATCTCGGTCCAGCGCAGACCCAGTGCCCCACACCTGCCCCAGGCTGGCACCTGCTCTGGGCCCTTCCTTGGAGCAGCCAGTGTGGCTGAGCAAGTCTGGGTGGGAAACACCGGCAACGGGCGGCCAGGTTCCGGGGGGGGGGGTCAGCCGGAACACCTGGCAGCTGGGGCTGGCAGAGGAAGGGCAGAGGCGTGGAGGCCGGAGGGAGCAGCACCCCTGCAGGCCCCGGGGCAGAAAGAGCACAGAGCTGGACAGCTCCGGGGGCAAGTCCAAATGGCTGGGCCCAGCACCAGTGAGGAGGGGCGAGGCCAGGGAGCCTGGGAAGCCCCCCAGCCTGGAGCCGCGGCTGGCTGTGAGGCCGGGAACTGACTGTCCAGGATCTGTGTGACACAGGGAGGGGGCAGGAGGTGGAGCAGCCGGGATGCAGGTGGGGGCAGCTCGCTCACTTGGTGGGAAGTCCCAGATGGCACCTGGGAGCTGGCCAGGGTTGGGTGGGGGGTGTATGGCGTGGCTGGAAGTGGGAAGCCGGCTCAGACAGAAACCCGAGGACCACCCTCAGACTTGAGCCCCAGACTCAAGAGGCCCTGCCCAGCTGGAGCCCCAGACCCCTGACCACCCTCTGTGTGCCTGGGACCCGCGGTGCCCTGCTGCGTGGCGCCCAGCCTGCTCCCTGGGTCCCTTCTCCTGAGGGTCTTCTGGAGAGGCTGGGCTGTGGAGTAGGGAGCCGCCAGCCGGGGCAGGTCCTGCGCGCCACCCCATGGGGACCGAGAATTCCAGATGGGAGCACAGCCTTCCCGGGGCGTGTGTCCAACGGAGGAGGGCAGGACGATTTTACTTAGAAGCCTGGTGGCTTGATTTATAGCTTGTAAATACTCAGACGCCAGGTATGTGTGGGCCTCGGCTGTTCCGGGCAGGGTGGGGGCGTGGGGGGCACAGCAGCCTCCCAGTAGCTGACCCTTGACCCACAGGACGACCCCCAGGGCCCTCCTGACCCCCTGCATCTGAATGCTCCAGCCCCCCCCCCCATCCCCGGCTCTGGCGGTCCTCAGTCTCTGGTGGCACAGTGGCCTGTGCTGACCGCCTGGGAGAGTCCACTCTCCCGGGGGGTGGGGGCCAGGCAGCCCCTGCCGCAGCCCCTCCCAGCAGCCGCGGGAGTCGCACACGGAGCCCCCGGGAGGCAGCCTGGCTCTGCTGTGATAGTGACTGGACCTCTGGCAGTGAGGAGCACGGTGGACCTGGGCGGGCGGAGCGCGCACCACTCGGCCCCCTCCACCGCAGAGGAAGACAGGCTCGGCCCTCTGCCCAAGGTCGCGCCGCCGGCAGCGCTCGAGCCAGCGTCGTCCGCCCCGTGCTCCAACCACTGGACACTCTGGCCGCCGGCCTGCCCCACGTGACCGTCCCCCAGGGGCCCCCGGCCTGGGCGCCCGAAGGCCGCGTAGGGGCCGCTAACGCCCGTGGCACAGGCAGGGCAGAGGCCGCGAGGCGGAAAGGGTTAACGGGCTGCGCCGCAATGGGCCGGCCTCCGGGGCAGGCAGCCAATGGGCGCACGCCGCGATGAGGTAATGCAGAGACCGCGCGGAGTGGGCGGGGCCGGCGAGGACTCGGCAGCGCTCCGCGCTCAGCTCGCCCCTCTACCCCTCACCTTTGACCTTGTCCTCCCCCTCCCCCTTTTTTCCCGGTTCGGAGCCCCCCGCAGCTGGGGCTGGGGGGCCCCGGGTACGCGGCCCTCGCTTAATGTCTGCGGCGACGCCCCGGCCTCGGCCACGCCCTCTGGGCCTCAGTTTCCCCTTCTGCAAGAACCTGCAGGCCTGGCGGGGGGGGGGGGCGGGGGGAGTGTGCTGGGTCCCGTGGACGGGCTTCGGGCCCCGCCTGCCCTGGACGCGCAGTTTAGCGGCTCGGCCCCGGCTCTCCGCGGGGGCTCCGGGCCTCTCCGGCCCGGTCACGCCATCCACGTCCACGCGGCCCTGGCCGGTCTCGGGGGTGTCGGCCCCGCCCCGGCGCGCTCCCTGCCGTGCCGGTCACCCAGCACCAAGCTGACTGCAGGGGAGCCCGCGTGATGGTCGGAGGTCAGAGTTCACACACACACACACCCAGTTTTAATTCCGTCTCCCGCGCGGGGCGCCACGGGGCTCTGGTCCAGGGCGGCCCGGCCCCGGGCCCGGGGGCCGAGGACGCGGCCGGCTGCCCGGGCACGAAGTGGTTAAGGCCGGTGCAGCCGCGCGGGCTCGGCCGCCGCCCGGGCTCATTAGTCAGCCGGCGGGGAGGGGGCGCGGGGAGCTATTCTCAGGGGCTCCGGGCGCGAGGGCGGCGCAGCGGGAGCCGCTGCTTCCCAGAAAGTTGATTATTTTTAACCCAGCAAGAAGAAAGGAAGGAGGCGAGGGAGAAGGACTCGGAGAAAGGAGGAGAGCAGAGGAAGAGAGAGACGAGGAGGGGAGGGGGCAGGGAGCCAGCTGGCCGGGTCTGGGTGGGGGCGGGCGCCCAGGGGCTCTGCCACCCGCCCCAGCCTGGCCTGGCCTCACCCCCACCGGGCTGTGCTGGCCGGAGCCACTGGGGCAGGGGAGCCGCCAACCAGGCCTCGCCCCTCCTGCTGGACCCCCACCCGGCTGCGCTGGCTGGAGCCACTGGGGCAGGGGAGCCGGCCGGGGGGCCAGGGGGCCGCCCAAGGGCCTGACCTTGCTTTGTGGTGGCCACGGGGAGCTTGGGGGCCCTGGAAACCCCATGGCCTCTGCCACAGGGGGCCTGGCCTCTCCCTCATGCCCCGAGAGAGGGCGTCCAAGGGGCCATGGCTGGGGACACGCTGGCAAGGACAGGACCACGGCGGGGTGGGGGGGTGGGGGGGCGGGGCTGTGCCAGGCACCATGAAGAATGCGGGAAGTCTTGGCGGGGTCCCAGGAGGCTCCCTGAGCAGGGAGGGGGCTGGGGGTGGCTGTGGGTCCCCAGGGAGGAGCCCAGATGTGGGGGGGGAGGCTGCTGCACGTGGCAGGAACCAGAGGGGTTGCTGGGAGCGGGGCGCTGGTCAGAGCTGTACAGGATGTGAGAGGCCAGAGAGGGCTGGGAGGGGGTGGACAAGGGTGGGGCCGGTGCTGTCCTGAGGCAGGGGACGGCCTGGGGAGTAGGTTCCCGGAGGGCAGGTTGGGACAGCTGGAAGGGGGAGTCAGGTGGAGGGGACAGCCTGAACAAAGGTGCAGGCAGAGGGTGCCGGGGATGCTGGGGACTTCCGGTGGAGACCGAGGCTCGTGGCAGAGGGGCCTGGACCCCAAGAGCCTCTGGGGAGTGGAGAGGGTGCACGGTCCTCCAAGTGTCCCACAGGCACTGCCCGAGGCTCTGGGTCCGGGGTCATCACTGGCACTTGTGGGGGGTGCCCCCCCAGGCAGCCTGTGAGCGAGGATATGAGTGTCCCCTTCACCAGTGCCCTGCTCTCCCCCTCTGGGGGGGGAGCAGGAAGAGGCCACAGGTCTCCCACCCCCACCCAGACCACTCTGGAACCCGGGACATCTGATCCCTTCCCGGGAGCCGGGTTGTTGGTGGAGGGCGCTCAGCCCGGGCAGGTGCGGAGCGGACCTGGCACCCACTTCCCACCCTGGCCCGGGCTTCTCAGCTGCCACAGGGGCTGGGCTGGGCCTGGTCCGTGACGCGGACAGGAGCAGTGCCCCGTCCAGGCCCAGCCGACAGCCCGAGTGGTGGGGGGAAGGGGAGGGGGCTGACAGCCCCCGAGGCCCAGCGGCCAGGGGAGCCCGAGCCTCAGCCTCTCCATCTGCCGACCTGGACGCAGCGGTCTGGGGCTACGGCTGCCTCCGAAGGCTGCGCCTCTGCCCACTGGCTCTGGCTGGGACGGGCGAGGCCACACTCGGGGACACGGCCTCCGGGGGCCCCGCCTCGCGGCTCTGGACACACAGGGATGGCCATTTGCCATGCCTCCTGCCCTTTCCCGTCAACAAGAAGTGCAGGGTGAGAGTGAGGAACAACCTGGCGCAGAGCTGGCTCTGACCCGTGCCGGCTGGCGGCGGGAAGGCCCTTAGCGAGGGGCGCCCCTGTGCCCGGCCACGTGGGGCCCTGGAGTTCCCCTTGGAAGGAGCCGTGTGGGCCGCAGCGCCGAGGGAGGGGAACTGAGACTCGGGGCCTCGCCCTGGCGCCGGCTCGGTTCCTGTTTCGTGGCTGAGAAGCCCAAGGCTCAGCGCGATGTGCCCCTGGCCCCGAACGACCTACGCGGCAGGAAGGCGGGGAGCTGGGGTGCAAAGGCTCAGCGTTGTCTCCCCTCCCGCCCCCCCACCGGCGCAGTGAGCCGGGCCTGGCCCTGGCCGCCCCAGGGACACCGCATCGCACCGGGGTCCTCCCCCCACCCCCCAGCCGGGGCGGCCAAGGCCCAGGAGGCGCGGCCGGGCCCAGCGGCTGTGCTGCCCCCTTCTCCCGCTCGGCTCTTTGTTAAGCTCCCTTTCAGCTGAGCCCGCAGAGCCTGGGTGTTCCGAGCTGACAATTGCTGTGTCTAGACAGTGTCTGGTATGAGGCCTCCCAGAGCCCCGGCCGAGGCTCGCGGGCCGTTCCCAGCCCGGGCGGCCCCTGCCCTGCTGCCCTCCGGTTCCCACACCCCTGCCCCTCTCTGGCTGCCCAGGGCTCCCCTCCCGCCTCCCCCCTGCCCTCAGCCTCCGGGACCCTCGCCTCCCTTTCTCCCACCCTCAGGCTCCCTCTCGCCCCATCCGGCCTGGCTGTCTGTCCGTGGTCTCCATGGCTTGTAAGGGCAGGGGCTTTGCGCTGGCCCCGGCTGGGTCGGCTCCTGGGGAGACGGAGCACAGCAAGCTCTCCCTCCTGGGCCCCTCCCCGCCCCGGCTGGGGGTCCTGGGACCGGTCCTCCCTTCCTCCCGTCGTCTCCCCATCCCAGGGGAGTCAGCCGGGGGGATTTCGGGGCGCTCCAGGAAGAACTTCCCAGACGTGGATGTGTGGTTCCAGGAGACGCAGGTCCGGGGCCGGTGCTGTGTCTCAGGTGAGGCTGCCACCTATGGTGCCCACATCCCATATGGGCACCGGTTCGAGTCCCGGCTGCTCCACTTCCCATCCAGCTCCCTGCTAACGTGCCTGGGAAAGCAGCATGGGATGGCCCGAGGGCTTGGGCCACTGTACCCGCGTGGGAGACCGGAGGAAGCTCCTGGCTCCTGGCTTCAGCCTGGCCCAGCCCTGCCCCGGTCACTGCAGCCATCTGGGGAGTGGACCAGCAGTTGGAAGACCTCCTTTTCTCTCTCTCTAATTCTTTCAAATAAATGATTTCTTTTCTTTTCTTTTCTTTTAAAGAGAGAGCCATGGGTAGGAGGTTGATCTGGAAGCTTCCAGGGAGGCCGTGGTGTCCTCGCGGGTGCCTGGGCGAGCCTGAGGCCACTCGGCCGGGCCTGTTCCCTGCCCTAAACTCTGCACGGGCTGTGTGGACCTGCGAATGCCCTCCGTCCTGCGCAGGCCCGAGAGCGAGACAAGGGAAGTGAGTCCATTTTATAGATGAGGAAACTGAGGCACACGACCAGGCGGAGGGGGAGCCTGGGGCACAGAGCCCCAGTGATAGCACATGGACCGGCCTGTGCGAGTTCCCTTCCTCTCACGGGCTGATAGGAGAGTGAGAGAAGACGAGGGCGATGGGGAAGCAGAGGCCCCGGGCGGCTCTGCCAGGCTGCAGGGGCTGTGGGCTCGGATGCTCCATCCAGAGCCCCCAGGACAGACTGGAGGGCAAGCCTGGAAGGCTGGGAGGAGGCGGGGCCACGTGCCCTCCCCTGCCCAGCAGAGGTCCAGCCCCAGGTCTCTGGCCACTCCTCCCCGCCTCGGGGACACTCTGACTAGCACCAGCCTCAAGGAGGATGCTGGCTCCGCCCTCCTCGTCCAGGCCCTTGCTGGGCAGGTCGGCCATGCTGGTCCACGTCTGGACACCTCTGCTGTCCACGCTGGGGCTGACGCTGGCAGGGCCGTGGGTGCACCCCACCCACCGCCTCCAAGGGCTGCGATTCCAGCCTGGAGGGTGCGTGGCACAGGGCAAGCGGCACCTCCCCTGCCTGCCGTGGGCCTGGCACGGGTGGGCGGGCGTGGGCTGGGCGTGGCCTGGGGTGGAGAGGGCAGACGGAGCCAACAGCGTGGGACAGCATAGCGCCCAGCCCTGGCGTGGGCCTGGCACGGGTGGGCGGGTGTGGGCTGGGCAGGGTCTGGGATGGAGAGGGTAGACGGAGCCAACAGCATGGGACAGCGGAGCGCCCAGCCCTGGCGTGGGCCTGGCACGGGTGGGCGGGCGTGGGCTGGGCGTGGCCTGGGATGGAGAGGGCAGACGGAGCCAACAGCATGGGACAGCGGAGCGCCTGGCCCTGGCGTGGCGGCTGTGGCGGGGGAGGCTCCTGCTGGCCCTCCCTGGGCAGGAGGTCCCAGACCGTGGCGTCCCCTGGACGTGGAAAGGTGGCACCGGGGTCTGGGTTTTTGCATATCTCGAGTGGCAGGCGCCTCGCCTGGTGGCCCTGAGAACCTCCTGCCCCCTGCTGCACCAGCGGGCCCGGGATGCCGCAGCCACAGGCCCTTTGCACCGACTGCTCCATTGGCCGGCATGGCTGCCCCCTGGATGGCCCCCTCACCTCCTCCAGGGCCCTGCCCAGCGCCACCTCCTGAGAGAGGCCCTGCCTGGCCACCACGGGCCATCAGCTGCTGGCTTCCTCGCTGCCCGCGCCCCCGCACTCAGGACAGCCCCCGCACAGGTGGGGCCCTGGGCTTTGGGAGTGACCATTCTCCGGCTCCTCTGCCCCTCGGTCCGGCGCCCGGGAAAGGCCGGTAACGCGCGGCCTCCTCGGCCTTGCCCTGGCTGTTACTGTGACGGTGCAGCCCGAGCCGGCCTGGCCCTTGGTCCTCCAGCCTGGGAAATGGGCATCCTGGGGACGCTGGCGGCGGGTCCCCGCAGGACAAAGGACGCTGCCCGCCCCGGGAGCCTGCGCCCCTGCGGGCGAGGGAAGCCCAGGAGGCGTGGAGCAGAGCGCAGCCCGGTGAGCGGTGAGCGTGAGCAGAAGGCCATGCATAATTCATTGCCAAATGGGGCCGCGGGCGCTCTCCCCGCGCCGCGCCGGCTCTGCGCCTGGCACCTCGCTGACTGCTCTGCGCACGGCGGTTCGCGGATCTGCGGGTGTGACCCTTCCCCCGCGCTGTACCCAGGGGCGAGCGCAGGGCTTCTCGCCTCCATCGCGGGACGTGCCAGGCCCCGGGAGGGGGTGGGAGGGACCGCGGAGACCCCACCCCCGCCTCCGGGCAGGCTGCCGAGGGCCAGGCAGGCTGAGCGGGGCTGGGGGCTGGGGGCGGAGCAGCTCCCACAAACCCAGTCCCCCTGCTGTGGCCAGCTGGCTCGGGACTCTGGGGACCCACTTGGCTCAGCTGTGAAATGCCCCTGTGGGGGAGGACAAGGTGGTCCCTTGGAAAGTGACTGAGGGGCTCAGGAGATAGGGTCAGCTCTGAAATTTCAGAGATGGAGGACAGATTAGCGGTGGCCAGGCCCTGGGAGCTGCCCGGTGGGCTGCGTGGAGGTGGGGGCAGCGGGATGGTGGCTTGTGGTGCTGGGAGGGTTGTGCTGGAAGATACTCGCGCCTGTGAGAGCCATGGATGGTGCCGAGAACGCCCATGGTGAGAGGGGAAGTCTGGTAAGGCCGGCTGGCGGTGTCCAGGCCCCTGGCCTCTGCAGGTCCAGGCCTCCACCTCTCAGGCCCCCACCTCTGCAGGTCCAGGCCCCCACCTCTGCGGGTCCAGGCCCCCACCTCTGCCGGTCCAGGCCTCCACCTCTCAGGCCCCCACCTCTGCGGGTCCAGGCCTCCACCTCTCAGGCCCCCACCTCTGCGGGTCCAGGCCCCCACCTCTGCGGGTCCAGGCCCCCCGCCTCTGTGCCGCTGGCATCTGGGGCCTGCAGGATATTCCGGGCGGGGGAAGCCGGGTCGGGGGCTCCTGCCATTTCGCTCCGTTTTTCTTCCCACAGCGAGTGAGGCTACAGGGAGCTCACAGACGGCCAGTGCCAGCGACGGAAACTTCCACTCTGTGTGGCCTGCTTTGCTTTGCTCTTGTAAGGCTTATTTATTATTTGAAAGAGGGGTGTGGAGGGAGAGAGAGAGAGAGAGAGAGAGGTCTTCCATCCGCTGGTTCACTCCCTGAATGGCCGCAATGGTCAGACCCGAAGCCAGGAGCCAGGAGCTTCTTCTGGGTCTCCCACACGGGTGCAGGGGCCCAAGCACTTGTGCCATCTTCCACTGCTTTCCCAGGCCACAGCAGAGAGCTGGATGGGAAGTGGAGCAGCCAGGACTAGAACCAGCGCCCATATGGTGTCAAAGAATTTGTTTTGAAATTCAGAAACCTATTCTTTTTTTCTCTCTATTTATTTGAAAGGCAGAGAGAGAAGAGAGAGAGAGAGAGATTGAGATCTTCACTCCCCCAGACAGCTGCAACAGGGAGGGGGCTGGGCAGGCTGAAGCCGGGAGCCTGGGACTCCATCCTGGTCTCCCACGTGGGTGGCGGGGACCCAAGCACTTGAGTCATCATCGGTGCCTCCCCGGGTGCAGTAGCCGGGAGCTGGACTGGAAGCAAGCAGCCGGAACTGGAACCAGCGCTCGGATGTGGGGTGCCGTGGCCACAAGTGGGCCTGCACCCCTTGAACCACAACGCATGCCCAAGACTCTGAACTCTGGGCTTTCCTGGGGCGCCTGCCTGGATGTGGCCCTGGGCTCGGTCTGCCTCCCAGCGTCCACACAGGGAGAGGGTTACCCTGACTCAGGTCACTCAGTCATTCAACAAACGTTCACTGAGAACTCCCCAAATGTCTCAGGCCAGCCTAGATAGGAGGGGCTTGGGGGGAAGGTGAGGGTAAAAGATGCCAGTCTTTTCTTCCTGGAACTCGTGGTCTGGGACGGAAGATCCCACACAGAAATGACAGAGAGCAGAGAGGACCCAAAGGAGGGGACTCAGCCAGGGCGGGGCGTTCCCGGGGCACAGGGGGGCCTCTCTGTGAAGTGGCCGCTGTGCAGAGTCAGCTCTGAGCTAGGAGCTGCTCCCAAGCAGGGGCCAGCAGGAGCCAGCCCGGGGTGGGCAGAGAGCGAGGCGGAGCCAGCAGGGGCCCGCGGCAGCCTGGGTGACCCGGGAGCAGGGCCAGGTGCGGTGCGTTAAGCGGGGGTGTGGCCGGCCGGTCTGCTCCCGCTCACCCAGAGAAGGGGCGCTCAGGGCCCCTCACCGTGCCTGCCGCGGCTCTGGCTGGACACGACTTCGCCTGTGCCAAGGTGAGTGAGCCGGGAGCCCCGGGGCTCCTCCCCGCCTGGTAACTGTGCTGACACAGGTGTCAGCGTGTGGAGCCCTGTCCACCCACGACACAAATACGGCCCAGGGACGCAGCAGACTTTCACACACACACAGAAAAGAGAAAAGGCAGACAGCTCAAGAGAAGGGGGTGGGGACTTGAATTAAATCCTCCGAGCAGGACGTCCACAGCCAACAACGCCCAAAGGTGCTGGCTGCTGACTCAGCGGGGGGGGGGGGGTCTTCTTTCTTAAAAAAGGGAAAAAAAAGTCTTTGTTTGAAAGGCACTTACAAAGCCAGAGAGGGAATAGAGTGAGGGCCTCCATCTCCTGACTCACTCCCCAGACGGCTGGGCCAGACCAAGGCCAGGAGCCAGCAGCCCCATGGGGTCTCCCACAGGGGGGCAGGGGCCAGGCCATAGCAGGGAGGCAGGTGGGAAGAGGAGCAGCCTGGACTCGAACCACTGTCCGGATACGGGATGTGGACATCGCAGGTGGCGGCTTGCCCGGCTGTGCCACAGCGCCGGCCCCACCAGGGCGCCACCCCCGGTGCAGTCCCTGCCAATCAGCTGGGCGTGGGGGTTGAGAAAGAGTGGAATTTGCTGCACACTTCGGGAGGGCGAGGAGCCCACGAGCCAACGCCGCAGGCTGCACGTGCGGGCAGGGCCGGTGCCGGCGGTGCCCAGTGCCAGCCCGTCCGTGTAGCTGTGCTCCGAGACTTCGCGCTTCTGTACGTGGTCCCAGAATGCATTGTGCTTTAGCCTCCGAGAGCTCACGCGTCTCCCTGACGCTAAGGGGACAAAAGCAGCCGTCGTAAGCGCCGGTTTCCACGCGCGGGGCTGACTGCTCCCTGCCCGGCAGAGTTGCTCTTGGCCTAAGACCGCTCTCTCGCATTCCTTCAGGGCAGGCCCGCTGTGGACACGGCCTCTGTGTTGTCTACAACTGTCCCTACTTCTCCATTTTGAACGAGGTTTCCCGATGCCGCTGTGGCTCCAGACGTGAGATCGGTCAACGCCGTCCCATTGTCACGGACTCGCATTGTCCTTGTGGGCAGTCTGCAGTCCCTCGTAGCATTGTTGTCCTGTCTCCCGCCCCTGCTTTCCAGCCCTCTGACCGTTATGTGCTTATAAATGCAAGGGTTTTCAGCTCAAAAAACTCATGGCAAATGCACATTACGAAGAAACTATGTGGACTTCAAGACTTACCGCATCAAAATAAACTTTAAAAAAAATGTATTTATTTGAAAGTCAGAGTTACAGAGAGAGGTAGGCCCCAGATGGCCACAATGGTTGGAGCTGCGTTGATCTGAAGCCAGGAGCCGGGAGCTTCTTCCGGGCCTTCCACGTGGGTGCAGGGACCCAAGGACTAGAGCCATCTTCTACCACTTTCCCAGGCCACAGCAGAGAGCCAGATCGGAAGTGGAGCAGCTGGGACTCTAACCAGCACCCATATGGGATGCTGGCTTTACTCACTACACCACAGAACCAGCCCCCAACTTTTTTTTAAACTCCAGCTTTTCCTACAAGCTTTTTGAAGTCCCTCATGTGGTTTACTTTTATTTATTCTGATTGGGGGGCATTGGATTTCCTGCATCCGTAGGTCGATTTGTTTTTCAGTCACACTTGGAGTGGTCCCAACCCTCATCTTATCAATTTTTTAGAGATGTATTCATTTGAAAGGCAGAGTTAGGGTGGGGGAGACACACACACACAGAGAGACAAAAGGAGACCTTCCATCCATGGGTTCACTCTCCAAATGGTCACGATGGCCGTGGCTGGGCCAGGCTGAAGCCAAAAGCCTGGTCCCCATCTGGGTCCCCATCTGGGTCTCCCTCTTGGGTGCAGGAGCCCAAGGACCTGAGCCATCTTCCT
Organism: Lepus europaeus; assembly: GCF_033115175.1. Taxonomy (NCBI): domain Eukaryota; kingdom Metazoa; phylum Chordata; class Mammalia; order Lagomorpha; family Leporidae; genus Lepus; species Lepus europaeus. The sequence goes on along the minus strand of NC_084838.1, from coordinate 5,351,300 downwards.
CTGCTTTAGCAGGTGCATTGGCAGGGAGCTGGATTGAAAGTGGAGCGGCCGGGACTGGAACTGGCGCTCATACGGGATACCAGTGTTGCATGTGGTGTCTTGACCCACCGCACCACAACACAAGCCTTCAATCAAAATTTTTTTTTTAAGAGAGAGAGACAGAGAGAGAGAGACAGACATCTATGCGCTGGTCACTCCTCAGATGGCCATGGCAGCCAGGACTGGACCAGAAGCCAGGAGGTTCATCCAGGTCCCCCACGTGGGTGCAGGGGCCCAGACACTCGGGCTGCTTTTCCCAGACCATTAGCAGGGAGCTGGATCAGAAGTGGAGCAGCAGGGACACGAACCAGCACCCGTGTGGGATGCCGGTATCGCAGGTGGTGGCTTTACCCGCTGTGCCGCAGTGCCAGCCCCTCAAGTATTTCCCCACCCCATTGTCTCTCTGCCTCTTCCTCGGGGACTCCGGTTAAATGCAGGCTACGCCTCTTTATCCTGTCTCTCGGCTCCCTGAAGCTCTGTTCCTGTTCTCAATCTCTTTCTTTCTGTGCTGTGGTGTAGATAATTTCTACTGAGCAACCCTTAAACCTGAGTCCTTGGTGAGATCAAATTTAAAGTCAATATACTTTTGATTTTATTGAATGGAAGGTGAATTCCAGGTATTGTATTTCTCAAAGTTCATCATGGAGCTTTTAAAAACAACTCTGTCCCTCTGTTATGGACTGAATTACGTCTCCCCCAAGGGAGACACCCTAAAGCCCTAAGCCACAGCTTCTCAGAACGAGGCTTTGTTGGAAATAAGGCGTTAGGATGGCGTCGGGCTGGAGCGCGTGGCTGGGCCCTTCCACATAGGATGGCGTCGGGCTGGACCCCAGTCCAGCATGGCTGGGCCCTTCCACGTTTAGGAGAGACACAGGGGGGTGCTACGTGTCAGTGGGAGCAGACACTGCAATGATGCTGGCTGTCCCAGGACGTGGGAGAGCCGTGTGGAGGGTTCCGGTCGGACTCCCCACCTCCGTGGCTGCAGGACGGCACACGGCTCTGCTGTTGCAGCCGCTTGGCCATGACACGTTGTTCCAGAAGCCCTGGGAAACTGACGAAGCCCTGAGCTTTCCTCTGCTCTGCGCTGTGTGTGTGTGTAGGCTCGGGGCCAGGAGGCCGCCTCCGTGGCTCGCCCACATAGAGAGCTTGCTTCAGGGGCACGCACTGAGCCTCAGAGTTAAGACACACCCTCGGGTCCACTGCCGGGACTCTTGAATCCTGTACACTCCTAAACAAACTTCTTGGAAAGACACAAAGTCGGGGTGGCGCTGTGGCATAGCGGGTAAAGCCACCGCCTGCAGTGCCGGCATCCCATATGGGCACTGGCTCAAGTCCTGGCTGCTCCACTTCCGATCCAGCTCTCAGCTGTGGCCTGGAAAGCAGTGGAAGATGGCCCAAGTCCCTTGGGCCCCTGCACCCGCATGGGAGACCTGGAGGAAGCTCCTGGCTCCTGGCTTTGGTTTGGCCCAGCCCTGGCCATTGCAGCCATTTGGGGAGTGAACCAGCAGATGGAAAGACCTCTCCCTCTCTCTCTCTCCCCCCCTCTCTACCTCTAACTCTGGACGAAGACAGAGATCTTCCATTCACTGGCTCACTCCCCAGACACCTGTAACAGCCTAGGCCAAGCTAAAGTCAGAAGCCAGGAACTCACCCAAGTCTGCCACAGTGGGGGCAGGAACAAATGGCCTGAGCCGTCACGGCTGCTTCCCAGGGCCTGCATTAGCAGGAAGTGGGAGTCAGGGGCCAGGGCTGGACACTGACCCCAGGGGCTCTCATGAGGGACACAGCTGTCCCCAGCCACAGCCTCTAACCAGAAGGCCACCCTGTCCCTGTGGCTTTATTGTTTCAATGTTGACTCAGCGTCATATTTCCCTGTTTCTCTATGTGTCTAGTGATTTTAAGTTTTACGTTAGACATTGTCGAATGACACCGTGTGGAGATTCAGGGACTGTCGGCATCCTGTGACAGCTTCTGCGTGCTGTCTGTCTGGTCGTGGCCGTTACCCCCGACCTTGTGCAGGGCTGATGTGTCGGCTTTGTCGGGGGCTCGCTTTGGGGCCTGCTCTTCACGTCAAGGTCTCCCCTCGTGTTCACCAAGATCCTCTGAGTTGGTGAGATTTGGACCAGGAAGTCCTCCTCCTGGGTTATCAGGCAGCCCCAGAAACCTCCGCTCAGCTCTTGCAGGCGCTGGGCTGTGCCTCCCATGGCCACGCCCCATGTCACGCCCCATGCCAGTCCCATGCCATGCCCCAAGCCATGCCCCAAGCCATGCCCCAAGCCACATCCATCCAGGCTGTCCCTCTGCGGCTCAGTTCTGAGCTGCTCAGGAGGCCTTGGGCTCCAAAGTCTATGCTTCCGCCTGTGCTTGTGTTTTGTCCCCGCCCACCGCGGGGCGGCCTCGGGGAAGCCAGAGGAGTGCCTCTCTCGGCCTCGCACCTCCCTGTCAGAGGCCACAGCCCTGCTGGTTTCTGCTGTTTTGGGTCACTCCTCAGCGCTTTCAGACAAAGCTGGTTTGTACCTTTTTTTCCAGATTTTATCATTGTAACCAGCAAGAAATTAATCTGGCATAAATTGTCCCACCACCCCAGCAAATCCGGGCTCCATCCAGCACCACATTGTTCATCTTTTTTTTTTTTTTTTTTTGACAGGCAGAGTGGACAGTGAGAGAGAGAGACAGAGAGAAAAGTCTTCCTTTTTGCTGTTGGTTCACCCTCCAATGGCTGCTGCGGCCGGCGCACTGCGCTGATCCGATGGCAGGAGCCAGGTGCTTCTCCTGGTCTCCCATGGGGTGCAGGGCCCAAGCACTTGGGCCATCCTTCACTGCCTTTCCGGGCCACAGCAGAGAGCTGGCCTGGAAGAGGGGGCAACCGGGCAGAATCTGGCGCCCCAACCGGGACTAGAACCCAGTGTGCTGGCGCCACAAGGCGGAGGATTAGCCTAGTGAGCCACGGCGCCGGCCCACATTGTTCATCTTAAGACCTAACTTAGCGCTCGGTTATTCAGACTTGACCTTGGGAGTGACACTGGTTCAATGGAAAGCACAGGCCCTGTGTGGGCGTCTGGAGCCGGCCACCCTGATGTCCAGTCTCACCCTGACGCTTCGCTGGGTGACCCTGAGCCAGGCTCAGGGGTGACCTTACCTTGCAGGAAGCAGGTGAAAGCAACCCATGCAAAAGCCCCACGCCGCGTCCACACGTGGCGGCGTGCTCAGCGGGCGAGAGCTAACACTGTTCTCTTCCCACAAGACACCGTCGCCGCTGCCCCGATGGTTGGCCGGGCACCTGTCCCACGCTGGCCCGGGCCCACACGCCGGCCCGGGTCTTCCCCCGCCCGTCCCCCGCCGGCCCGTTTGAGAAGACACCTACATCCCCATGTTTGGTTCTTGCCGTCTTGTCGGGGACCTGGGACTGACGCCCCCTGAGATGACCCAAACTGTGGTTCTGGAAAGTGACCACGTTAGGGGCCAGGGAGGCTCCTGCTCGGCCCCCTTCTTGCTGGCCAGGTCCTGACACAGCGGCCACAGCAAACGCCTTGGCCGGGGCCCCGCTGTCTTCAGGCAGGGCAGTGGGGCCAGCGCTGCTTCCTGGGCCAGCTGGGTGGCCTGGGGCAGGTCCCCAGCCCTCACTGGGCCTCCTCCCAGTGTCTGCACAGAGATGGAGTCTAAGGGCCCTCCCGATGTGCGACCAGAAATCAGGAGCCCAGACCCGACCACAGTCCTGCCTCCCATGTGGTTTGTGAGTTTGGGCCTCTCACTTAAAAAAAAAAAAATAAATCTCTCTCTGCCTCAGTTTCCCCATCGGCAACCCAGGGAGCACATTCCCAACACTTCCTTCTGCGTCAATCTGTCAAAAGTCCCTAAAAATGGTGGGTTCTCCAAAAGCCGGACCCACAGCACGCCCCGCACCCCAAGGTCTACAGCCCGCACCTCACTGGGCCCTGCTCAGAGCCTGCGGCACAAGGGCAGGCAGGGAAGAGGGAGCCAGCTCCCCTTGGGGGAAAAAACCGAGAGCTTTCAAAAGAGACAAATAACTTGCAATTTAAATGCATAAGAGACCAGGCTGTGCCACCACATATGCAGATAGATGCAAATGATATGCAAATGGCCCAGTGTAAGCCTGGGTTTGCCAGTGTCCTTTGCCAAGCAGCCAGTTAGTGGGGTTAGCCAGGCCTGGCCCTGCCAGAAGCTCACATCTGGGGCCCAGAGGCCTTGGGGGCGAACGTTCAGCAGCTCCTCCTCCAGAAGCTTTCCAAGACCCGGCAGGCCACGGCCCCGCCCACGGGAGGATCCTCAGTGTGGCTCCCGCTGGGCCTGCAGACCTGAGCCCCCGTCTTGTCTTGGCCACCGCCCAGGGCCGGCAGGGGTGCAGGCTGAGTGCAGGGGGGAGGCAGGTGCAGGCGAGTTCCTTCTTAGGTGCTCCTGGCTGGACCCCCTGCGGGGCTCTGGGGTTGTGCTGTCCGGGCCACGGGGGCATCCGGCCTCCGTCCCCGGATAGCGAAGAAGACTCAGGACCGAAGCTGGAAAGTGGCTCAGCCAGCTTAGGAACCAGTCCTAAGACACCATTCCGCCTGGCCCAGAGGAGCCGCGAGGTCCACATCCCGGGCCGGCGGAGGAACGAAGCCGGTGTGCGTGATGTCTGAGCCAGCGTGCCGGCCGGCCTCCTTGGGCTGCAGCCCTGAGTCTGGCCGCTGCTCTTCCTGTTTTCCGTGGCTCCCAGTGAGCTTCCGGAGCGTAGCAGCAGGCACTTTCTGTGCCCCCTCTGCCCCAGGCAGCTGCAGGGATCCGCCTCCTGTTGGAACTGCACCTGCAGCAGGTGCGAGCAGCTCTGGCTCCCCCCAGGGCCTCCGGAAGCCACAGGCTCAGGCCAGAGGGGCCAGAGGTGGGGCGGGGGTTGTGGGCAGGAGCCCGGGAGCGGGAAGGGGGCAGGGGGCATGGATGCTCCCCACTTCCCAAAGGCAGTTCTGCGCCCCAAGTTCCCCGCGGGGACCCGCCCACTCCCTGAGCCACCTCTGTCTCTGCCCCTCCCTGACCCCTCCCGGCTACCCTCAAGTGCTTCCTAGGGCTCTGCCTTCAAGGGACCCCAAACCGGGGTGGGGGAGGTCTCAAAATCTGCTCACCACCGTGGCTCAGCTCCCAGGAATGCGACCTGGTGTAGGGCCAAGCAGCACCGGATAAGCACGGACTCCTGCAGTCACACACCCGCTCATGCGCATCGCTCACGCCCACATCACACACTCGCACACAACCGCACACTCAGGCTCTCACCCACTCACACACCCACGCACTCGCTCACACGCACATCGCTCACACACTCGTACACCCACACACTCCCGCACACACTCGCTCACCCACGAACTCACTCACGCACGCACTCACACACTCGTACACCCACACACTCCTGCACGCACTCACTCACCCACGAACTCGCTCACACCCACACCCACACATGCAGCCACGCACTCCCTCACTCATGCACTCAGGCACTCGCACACGCACAAACGCACCCACGCACTGCGCCGGGCCCTGGGGAGACAGCGCGGTCCCCACCCTCGGGGCATCACGGCCACCAGGGCGTCCTTTCACCGTGAGGGGTGGCCCGGACGGGCTTGGCTCAGCTCCTCCCTGCTCGTGACTGTCAGGAGTCCTCAGACCTCTGGGTCCACAGCTGTACTCAGCGGCACATCGGAAACCCGAGGCCCGGCTGCGGGAGGAGGTCAGACGCCCGCATCGAATCCAGAGCCGCAGAGGCACCCGGCGGGAACCAGGTGCAGCTGCGGGTCCCGTGTCCGTGCCTGGCTTGGTCCCCGCTCCCCTCCGCGTCCTGCTGACGGCCCCTGGGGGCAGTGGGTGCCGGCTCCCCTGTGGGAGACCCAGCCAGCTCCCGGCTCCCAGCCTCGGCTCGGCCCAGCGCTGGCTGTCGCCGGCATCTGGGAAGTGATTGAACCAGAACACAGGAGATTGCTCCCGGCCTGCCCGCCTCCCCTGGCTGTGTCTCCGTCTTTCAAATGACTAAAAAATAAATTTTACAGTAAAAAAAGGAAATGAGACGCAAGCCTCCTTTGCCATCTTAGCTACATCAACAGTCAAGGGAGGGGCCCGAGCCATGGCACAGCGGGTTAACGCCCTGGCCTGAAGCACCGGCATCCCATATGGGCACTGGTTCCAGTCCCGGCTGCTCCTCTTCCGATCCAGCTCTCTGCTATGGCCTGGGAAAGCAGTAGAAGATGGCCCAAGCCCTTGGGCCCCTGCACCTGCATGGGAGACCCGGAAGAAGCTCCTGGCTTCGGATCGGCGCAGCTCTGGCCATTGCGGCCAATTGGGAGTGAACCAGCAGATGGAAGACCTCTCTCTCTCTCTATCTCTCTGTCTCTGTCTCTGTCTCTCTGTAACTCTACCTTTCGAATAAATAAATAAATCTTTATTAAAAAAAAGTCAGGGGAAACGGGGCTCTTCAGATGCAGGGAGGAAAGTGCTTCTTCTTCTTTTTTTTTTTTTTAAGAATTATTTTATTTGAAAGAGTTACAGAGAGAGGGAGAGACAGAGATCTTCCATCCACTGGGTCCCTCCCCAGATGGCCACAGCAGCTGACCATGGGGGAGCAGAGGCCCAAGCCCCTGGCCGTCCTCCGCTGCTTTCTCAGGCACATTAGCAGGGAGCTGGATCAGAAGTGGAGCAGCTGGGACTCGAACCCGCACTCCTACGGGCTGCTGGCATCCAGGCGGTGGCTTTACCTGCTGCGCCACAGCGCCAGCCCCAGGGGAAGTGGTTTTTGAGCTCATGGCACTGCCCCTTTGCACCTGCCAAGGGACTCACAGGGACAAAGCTGCTGAACGTGCCCACAGGTCTGGGGAGTCACATAACCAGTCCCCCTCTGTCCCCAAAATTAGGCCTGGAGGCCTGTGCCCCTGGGGGAGGGGTGGGACCAGGCAGGAGCCAGGGGCCCAGTCCCCACTGCCTTTCCTTTATTTTAAGACAATTTTAGAGCAGGTTGAGGGTCACAGCAGGGTGGGAGCTGTTCCACCCCCTCCAGGTTTGTGGGGGTGAGGACGCTCCAAGGACCCAGCATCACCACCCAGGTCCCTGCCCTCTGAGCTTTGTCCAAGCAGGCGAGGCTCGCTCACCTTGCTCACCTTGCTCACCTCGCTCACCTCGCTCACCCGCCAGGAGCCTGGCCCTCTGGCCTCGCCCAGGCCGACTCAGTGTCCCTTCCAACCCCACAGCCACCGCACCCCTACTAAAAAACCAGGGAGGGGAGGAGAGCGAAGATTGGGTTTCCTGACGGGGCCCCAACGCTTTATTTTTGCAAAACCTCTGGCTCCGAGGCAGCGGCTGCAGGGCTGTGTGGTCCGATCAGGAGACACCAGAGAGGGCACCAAGTCCCCTGGCCACAAGGAGTGCCAGCAGGGCTGTGTCTGGAGAGCCAGACGCCTGGGAGGGCGGCCCAGGCACCAGAGGGACCCCAAGGTCGGGGGTCCAGGCCAGGGCGGATCTGGGACGCGGGGCGCAGGGTAGGGCCGGGGTCCTCGCCTCTGACAGCCGGGCTGGAAGGATCCCACGTCCCCGATATTCATGGGGTCTCCGTGGGGAAGAAGGAGATGCAAAATGCAGGTTTCAACAGCAACCAGAAAACACGGAGTCGGTTCCTGCAGCCCCGCGGAGAACCTCCCACACACACACACCACACACACAGCCAACATCCTTTCAAACGCGCGGCTGAGCTCGGACGGAAGGAAGGCGACTCCCCAGGGACCAGCACAAAGGAGGAGCTGGAAGCCGGTGCAGCGGAAGGCTGGCCGCGGCCTGGGGGCGTGGCCTGGGCGTGGCCTGGGGCGGTGGTCTCGGCAGCCCCGGGACCAGCGTTCCCAGCCCTGGGGCCCCACAGAGCAGGCGCCACGTGAACCGGAGCCGCCCCGGCCAGGTCCTTCCCAGCTGGGGTGAAGCTGAGGACAACGCGGGCTCCTGGGCCTGGACCTGGGCCGGGCTGGGGGTGCGAACAAGGCTGCAGGGGGTGGGGGTGGGATTTAAATGTTTTAAATTGAGATCACTCTGCTCCCCATAGCGAGAATTGAACATTTACAACATGGACCCTAGGCCCTGGGCAGAAACCAACAGGCCACTCGCCTGGACCCCGACCTGGGCTGCTGGGGTCCCCACGGCCTTGAGCCCACCAAGGGAAAACCACAGAGCCGAACAACAGCCGCGCTTAGAGCGTCTGAGGACGGGGAGAGCTTCGGGAAATGTCAGAGAGATTTAGATTCGGTGGAAAACAAACCTGCAGTTTCTGGTTGGAGACAGCAGGGGTGAAGCCAGCGCTCGCGACACAGCAGCATCCCACACGCAGAGCAGGTGCGCTCCTGGCTGCTGTGCCTCCGGTCCAGCGCCCTGCTGACGCGCCCGGGGAAACAGCAGAGGAGAGACCAAGTGCTGGGGCCCCTGTGCCCACGTGGGAGATCCGGAAGAAGCTCCTGGCTCCTGGCTTCGGATCGACGCAGCTCCAGCTGTGTGGCCGTCTGGGGAGTGAACCAGCAGATGGAAGACCTCTCTCCCTCTCCCTCTCTCTCTCTCTCTCTCCCTCTCTCTGTCTGTAACTCTGTCTCTCAAATAAATAAATCTTTAAAAACTTCTACATCATTACAAACGTTAAGCTCTCCTGCACCCCCTGCCGAGGGCTCCCAGGGACGCGCTCCATCCGCCCAGAGCACAGAGAGGCAGGGGAGTCCTCAGGGGCCGGGCCAGGGAGGTCCCAGCAGCCTGCAGAGCGGCCAGAAGCCACGGAACAAACCGGAAGGATCTGTGCCGGAATGTGTCCGGGCAGGCGTGGTGAGAGGCAGGTGACGTCGCACACACCACCGGGCAGAGTCTGGAATGAAAAATGACACATAACAGAGGCCCGAAAACAAACAAGCAAACAGGAGAAACCACTACCAGGGAAACGCAAAACTAGAAGAAAAACAGGGGCGGGGGCTGTGGCAGAGCTGGGTGGGCGCCCTTGGGACACCCACACCCCACACGGAAGCACCGGGTCCAGTGCCGGCTCCCCCGCCCCCCGTCCAGCTCCCTGCTGCGTCCCAAGAGGCAACTGCCGTCAGCGTGAGACCCAGGGAGAAGCTCCTGGCTCCGGGCTTCAGCCGGGGGACTGCAGCCATCGGGGGACTGAGCTATGGGTCGAAGATTCTCTCTCTCTCTGTCACTCTGCTTTTCAAATAAATAAAAATAAATACTTTTTAAAAATATCTGTTTGTTTTAAACTCAGAGAGAGAGAGAGTCCTCCACCCGCTGGTTCACTCCCCAGACGGCCTCGATGGCCAGGCCTGCGCTAGGCTGAAGCTAGAAACTTCTTCCGGGTCTCCCACATGGGTGCAGGGCCCCAAGGACTTGGGCCATCTTCCACTGCTTTCCCAGGCCATAGCAGAGAGCTGGATCAGAAGTGGAGCAGCTGGGACTTGAACCGGCGCCCATATGGGTTGCAGGTGCTGCAGGCTGGGGCTTTACCCCGCTTTGCCACAGTGCCGGCCACATAACTGGAGTGTTCTACATTGTGCAGAGACTAAATAGGATTTGTATAACCCCAATATCACTATATTCAAGTAATCAGAGTAAGCTCAAATCCTGGTTTCATTATCTCAGAGGAATGGGGGACAGGAAGGGGCCCGGTGTGGGCAGGGGTCGTTTCTGGTCTCCTGCCCTGGGCCGATGACCTCGTGTGGAAGTCACCAGATGCGCCCCCTAGTGGTGGGCGGGTGAATTCCCAAAGCAACAATTAAAGGAGTTGAAGGAGCCTCTGGGACCAGGCCGGGAGGCGAAGTGTTTTGTACTAAATGTCATTGATCTGCTGAGACTTTGAAGGCCCAGGAAAACCTGAAACGCCAGAGGAGAGCCTTGGGCAGCCCGTCTCACGGGCCTCTCAGCGCCATCCGTCTGGGATGTCGGGCCACTTGCCCTGTCCCAGGCACCACCCCCTGCAGGCACAGCCGTACAGCTGCCCCACCTCCTGCCCCGTGAGCTCCCTGTAGCTGCTGGTGCTGGAAACACCACGGGAGCCGCTCAGTGCCCCCCACCCTGTGGGTGGCTCCTGGGGACCCAGCGGGCAGCTGCAGTGGCCTGGGGCAGCGGCCAGCTCGGCGAGGGCTCGCACAGGGTCCGCCCTCGCCCGGCCGTCCTGGGATTGCACAGCCCAGCGTGTTCCCGCACTTCACTTTTGCTTCAGTTTGCTTTTGAAAGCCCTAGGAGGCAGCCCTGGTGTGGGACGTGGATGGACTGTCCACATTGTCCTCCCCCGGGGAAGATGAGCCTCCCCCTGAGGTTCAGGGGACGAGGCGAGGATGTTTGCTCTGCCTCCTACTCAGTAAGGGCACCAAAAGGAGGCACCCAGAAAGAGAAATCTGTCTCTATCCACACCGACACAACTGCCCACATTAAAAAAGAAAGAAAGAAGAAAGAAAGAAAGAAAGAAAGAAAGAAAGAAGAAGAATCCATAGAATTAATAGGTTCAACAGTCAAAGTCCACGGAACTTAATAAGTTAAAAAAGGTCACAGAATATAAACCAATAAAAACACACAAAACACAACTTGTGTTCCTATACAATGAATAACTGGAAATTTAAACCAATGAATAGCACTGAAAAAACAAACAAACAAACAAAAAACTCCCAAAGCATAACTCTGTATGCTGAAGACCCCAGGACACTAATGAAGTAAGTCAAAGAAAACCTAAATAAATGAAGAGCTATACCATGTTCATGGATTGCAGACTCAATGCTGTGAAGCTGTCAGTCACTCTCACATTTATCTAGAGATTAATCACTGATTCTAAAATTTGCATGGAAAGGTGAAGTGTCTGGAAAACAAAGAGAGATTTTAAAAAGAGCAAAGTTGGAGGACGGACGTCATCTGATTCTAAGGCTTATGATGAAGCCAGAGTAACCAGACGCGTGGAACTGGAGAAGGGATGGACACTCAGGCCAGCCGAGTCCGAAACAGAAACGGCAGACATGGCCTGGTGCCTTTGACAAAGGTGCAAAGGCGATTTAGCTGAGAAAGGAGAGATTTTTCTTTTTCAACAAATGAGGTTGGAAAAATCTGAGACCACATAAAAAGAAAAACAAACAAACAAACAAACCCTTGGGACTGGCGCTGTGGCTTGGCAGGTAAATCCGAAACCTGCAGTGCCAGCATCCCATATGGGCACTGGTTTGAGTCCTGGCTGCCCCACTTCCCATCCAGCTCTCTGCTGTGGCCTGGGAAAGCAGCAGAAGATGGCCGAAGTGCTTGGGCCCTGCACCCGCGTGGGAGACCAGGAAGCTCCTGGCTCCTGGCTTTGGATCGGCGCAGCTCTGGCCATTGCAGCCAATTGGGGAGTGAACCAGTGGATGGAGGACCTCCCTCTCTCTCTCTCTCTCTCTCTCTCTCTCTCTCTCTCTTTGCCTCTCCTTCTCTCTGTGTAACTCTGACGTTCAAATAAATAATTAAATCTTAAAAACCCTTATCTCACATGTTATGCAAAAATTAACTGAAAACTGAGCATATACTTAAATATAGAACATAAAATGAGCAAACCTCTAGGAGATAAAGTCGTTGTCACCTTGAGACAAGCAGCAGGGCCTTGGTTATGGCGATGAATGCAAAGCCATAGAGAGCGGGTGGTGGGGGTGTCTGGCCTAGAGGCTGAGCCTAAGGCTGGGACATCTGCACCCGTGATGGGGGCCTGGGTTGGAGCCCCCCCACCCCCCCACGACCCCAGCAGCCCACCAACGCTCATCCTGGGCGGCGGCAGCGAGGGCTCAGCAGTTGGGTGCCTGCCACCCATGCGGGAGAGCCCGACTGAGTTCCTGGTTCTTGGCTTTGGCCCCAGCCCAGCTCCGACCATTGCAGACAGTTGGAGAATGAACCAGCAGATGCACAAGAGCTTGCCTGCTCGCTTGCTCTCTCTCTCTCTCTCTCAAATAAAAGCAGTCAATAAATCAAATAAACAAGATTTCACTCAAAATTTTAGTCTCTGTGGACCAGGAACTCGCTCCCGGTCTCCCACGTGGTGGCAGGAGGTCCTTGTCACCACCTCCCAGGGTCCGCATTTGCAGGAAGCTGGAACCAGAGCTGACGCCAGGCGTCAGACCCAGGGACTCCAGTCTGGGACCTGCGCATCTTTTTTTTAGGGTTGTATTTATTCATTTGAGAGGCAGAGTTACAGAGACAAGAGAGACAACAAAAATGGTCTTCTACCCACTGGTTCACTCCCCAATTGGCTGCAATGGCCGGAGCTGCGCCAGTCCAAAGCCAGGAGCCAGGTGCTTCTTCCAGGTCTCCCACACAGGTGCAGGGGGCCCAAGGACTTGGGGCCATCCTCCACTGCTTTCCCAGGCCACAGCAGAGAGCTGGATGGGAAGTGGAGCAGCCAGTACTCGAACCAGTGCCCATGTGGGATGCCAGCACTGCAGGTGCTACACCACAGCACCGGCCCTAACCCAGCTTTTAGTGAGAGACTGTGACTGGATGAAGGAGAAAACGTTTGTAAGGCACAAAGCCTGGGCCAGGGAGAGGCACCGAGGCAGACATCTGTGCCCGCAGAAAATGACCCAGACCCGGTCCATGCCAAGCGTGAAAACATCGCCCTGAAATCCAGGGGCCCCACCAGGAACCCAGGGACATGCGCCCTGGGGCAGCGCTGACACCTAGACCTGTGCTGACAGCCAGTCAGGGGGCGGGGAACGCCGCTAAGAGAAGGATTCTGGGGGCCGCGCTGTGGCGCAGTGAAGCCGCTACCTGTGACATCAGCGCCCCATGTGAGTGCAGATCGAGTCCCGGCTGCTCCTCTTCCAATCCAGCTCCCTGCTCATGGCCTGGGAAAGCAGAAGATGGCCCAAGTCCTTGGGTCCCTGCACCCACCTGGGAGACCCAGAAGACACTCCTGGCTCCTGGCTTGAGTCTGGCCCAGCTCTGACCATTGCAGCCATTTGGGGAGTGACCCAGAGGATGGAAGATCTCCCTCCCCCCTCTCCCCCTCCCCCTCGCTCCCTCTCCTCCCTCCCCCTCTCCCTCTCCCACCCTCTCCCCCCTCTCCATCTGTAACTCTGCCTTTCTTTTTAAGGGATGTAGAGAGAAAATAATTCTGAGATTTGCTAAATGTAATTACAAGGGCCACAGGATGGAGAGGAGACAGGCAGCTAATGAGTTAACAGCTGTGAGTGAAAAACAAGACTTTCGCATTCACAGGCCTCTGCAGAGGTGAGAAGCTGGAAACAGCTCCTGGTCCCTCCGAGGTTCTGTGATAAAAACACTCCCAGCTCTGGGTGGTGGGACACGGACCCCCAGCTGCTCTCCAGCCTCCACTGGAAGCTGGGACCCCCTCCCCAGCTCAGGCCCCCACCCCTTCCCTGGGGCACCTGTCACTGCCCACAAGCCCCGCGGTCTCAGAGTGTGGGTAACAGCTGCAAACCTACAACAACTGAAAGGGGGGAAATCAAAACTCCACATAAAAAGAACAAGGCTTGTTTGTCACGACTTACTGTAGGCGCCGGCGCTGTGGCACAGCAGGTACAGCCAACACCTGCAGTGCCAGTATCCCATAAGGACACCGGTTAGAGTCCCGGTTGCCCCTCTTCCAATCCAGCTCTCTGCTGTGGCCTGGGGAAAGCAGTAGAAGATGGCCCAAGCCCTTGGGCGCCTGCACCCACGTGGGAAACCTAGAAGAAGCTCCTGGCTCCTGGCTTCGGACTGGTGCAGCTCCATCCATTGCGGCCATTTAGGGAGTGAACCAGCAGATGGAGGACCTCTCTCTCTCTCTCTCTCTCTCATTCTGCCTCCGCCTCTCTGTACCTCTGCCTTTCAAATAAATAAGTAAACTTTAAAGAAGACTTGCTGTTACATTTCCAGACTCACTGGGCTGTCAGCCCAAGGACAAACAGCAGAGAAGCGGGAGTAGCAGCGGGCTTCAGAAAGTTCATGGAAAGTACCTGTCATTATGAAAAACCCACGCATGGGTAGCAAAATAGGTAGTTATTTTTAAGATTTTGTTTATTTATTTGAAAGATGGAGTTAACAGAGGGAGGGACAGAGAGAGAGAGAGAGAGAGAGAGAGAGAGAAAGGTCTTTCATCTGCTGGGTCACTCCCCAGTTGGCCACAACGGCCGGAGCTGCGTTGATCCGAAGCCAGGAGCCAGGAACTTCTTCCGGGTCTCCCACACGGGTGCAGGGCCCAAGCACTGGGACCATCTTCTGCTGCTTTCCCAGGCCACAGCAGAGAGCTGGATTGGAAGTGGAGCAGTGGGGACTCGCACCAAGCACTTAGGCCATCTTCCGCTGTTTTCCTGGGCATATTAGCAGGCAGTTGGATCCGAAGTGGAGCAGCCGGGACTCGAACCAGAGTTCCAAGATGGGACCAGGAGTCCGGGGTCAGCAGGGGTCGCCGAGCCAGTCCCCCAGGGCCCCGCCAGCACTCTCCAGCACCCCAGGGAAACTCCGGCCTGGTGGGGAGGAGTGAGATGGAGATGCTTCCGGGAGGCAGAGATCTGGGGACCCGGGGTCGCCTGTCCCGGTCCCCTGCCTGCCAGTCCCTGTCACTGTTGGCTCACATGTGGGCCCTGGCCGAGGTGTGCTTGCTCCCCGGGGAAACGCCCTCCAGCGGAAGGCAGAGCAGGGAGGACTCTGGACACTGGACAAGAGGCTCCGCTGACTCCTGGGTGTCAGAGGTTAAAGGACCCCTGGGACCCCACGCTCCTCAAACGAGACGGCCCTGTCCCTCCGGAGTGAGTGACCAGGGCACGCTCTTCCCCAGACCCCTCGGAAGAGCTGGCACATGTGGTCCATGGGGTGAGCTCCCGGCTCGGACGCAGCAGAACTGGGACTGGACAAGCCCCGAGACCCTGGACTCCTCCCCAGCGCCCTGTGCGTCTCACCGGACGGAACCCAACTGCCGTTAGCTATTCTGTTAGTTAGTTAGTTAGTTAGTTAGTTAGCCAGTTAGTTACAGGGGATGCAGACAGAAAGAGTTCCCATCCACCAGTTCACTCCCCAAATGCCCACAACCACCAGGGCTGGGCCAGGCAGAAGCTGAGCAGCAGGGACTCCATCCGGGCCTCCCACATGGGTGGCAGGGGCCCAAGTCCTCGGGCCGTGACTGCTGCACCGAGCAGGCAGCTGGAATGGCGAGGCGTCTGG